>NW_026652285.1:14016325-14024305 GCF_009828535.3 Hylobates moloch | reverse complement strand
CCCCCCCAACAGGGCATCCGCCACGCGAACGCTGGAGCCAAAGCCCCCATCCAGGTTACAGGGGCAGCCTCTGCTGTAGCCTCCCCGAGTCCCGCCAAGAAGCAGGAGGAGGTGACCAACATGTTGCCACAGCTGCTGGCTCCCAGGAGGCTGGCAGCCCGAAAGGCACCGCCAACACTTACAGATGACATCCAGGAGAAACCCCCACCAGGTGTCCACAGGCCCTTGACAGAGCCAGAGGTGGAGAACTGGCAGATGCTGGTAGTGATGACAACCAGGGTGTCCATGGGTCGGGGGAAGGGTCTGGTCTGGATGGAGACCCTGGGTAGCCTGTTACAGCCAGACTGAAGTGGGGCTGGGACCCTGGCCTTTGAAGTTCAGGCCAAAACCCCAGGAGTGTATTTTCCCTCCATCCCAGCCACCCAGGGCCTGGGGCTCAGGCTGGACACATTGAGAACCTCTCCGGGGCCCCCCCATAGCCAGAGCCCAGCCTGAGCACCAGGACCTCTCAGCGGTCTGTTCAGACACAAAGGTGGTGGCCGGGCATGGTGGCTCACGCCTGTAATCCCAGCACTTTGAGAGGCCGAGGCAGGTGAATCACCTGAGGTCAGGAGCTCGAGACCAGACTGGCCAACATGGCGAAACCCCATCTCTACTAAAAATACAAAAATTAGCTGGGCATGGTGTCACGCACCTGTAATCCCAGCTACTCAAGAGACTGAGGCAGGAGAATAGCTTGAAGCTGGGAAGCGGAGGTTGCAGTGAGCCAAGATTGTGCCATTGCACTCCAGCCCAGGCGACAAGAGCAAAACTCTGTCTCAAAAAAAAAAAAGAAAGAAAGAAACAAAGGTGGTGCTGGAACTGTAGCCCTGGGGTAAGGTGACCCTCCATCCTCAGCCACAGTTAGGAGGCTGAGCTCATTCTTATGGGGAGTCCGGAGAACCCAACCCTGGGAGCCAGCACGGGCACAGGACAAGGCTGCACAGGCCAGGAGCGGGAGGCTGGCCCAGCCCCCCACCCAGCATTCCAGGGCCCCGGGGCGAGGGTGGAGGGATGGGTGCCTGACATCGTCCCCCAGGTACAACGTGGCCCTGGCGGAGACTCCCAGTCAGAGGAGGCAGAATTAACCTCTGACCTGTGGGAGCCCCACTCTCTTGGGATTCTTCCACGTCTGCGGGGAGATACAGCCCATAGGTTCAAGGATCCCTGTGTTTGAGGGAAATAGATGTGGCCGCTGAACTGAGGGAGCTTTGGATCCAAGCCTTTCAGGAAGTCGGTTCCAGAGCCTCCGTTCCCTCGTTTGTAAAAGGGGGACCAAGTCTTGTCTCCCAAAGTCTTTGAAGGAATCTGGAGAGATAATGACATCAGTCAGGCTCTAACAAAACAGGAAGCAGGATTGGGGCTGGGAGCAGGGGTCTGAGACCAAAGGGTTAGGGCAGCCTCCCTGCTCACCCGAACCCGAGCAGTGTCAGTCCAGAGCAGTCCTGGAGGAGGCGAGGGCAGCCCAGGAAGGCCACAGAGGAGCAGGATCTGTGCAGCAGCCAGCGTCGTGCCCGAGGAACGGCCCCTGCAAGAGAGCAGCATGATCTGCAGCCTGGCGACTGGCACCGCTCCACCCAACAAGGAGATTAGCAGCCTAATCTCCGTGGCGCTAATGATTTAGGCGCTGCCAGGACACTGGTGTCTGTACCAGGCCTGCCTGAGCTCTCTGGGCCTGGGCTCTCTGCCTGCACATGGGGACAGGGAGGGAGTTGGGTTTTCCATGTGGCCCAGAGCTCCCAGATGAGACCACACTGCTGGAAAGACCTCCTGCTCAGATAGTGGTGGTCTGTCACAGAAAGTGCCAGCTGGGGACCGTGCCAGCTGGGAAGGGCAGGAGCTATCTGGAAGAGAGCAGTTGAGCCCTGACTTTACTGCTCCCGCCCAGCTTATGAAGGTGCTGGGCGGGGATGGGGAGAGGTTCAAAACCAAGGCTAGAGAGCAAGGTCAGACCACCATGAGCACGAGGTTAGACATCAGGAAGGACTTCCTGGCAATCCAGGACTGTCTTCAGGGAGGAGAAAGACCCAGTAAAACCCGCGCTCACCTGAGCAGCCAGAGTCAAGACTGCACCAGCAGGCACTCACACACAAAGAGACACGAAACGAAGACCCTCCTCATCCCCATCCTCTCCTAGGAATCCCTCCCTTCCCAGGCCCTGTCCTCCGCTAGGCCAGCTGGGCTGCCCAGGTGGGCCTCACTCTGGGCTCAGAAAAGGGACTGCCCTGCCTTCCCTCAGCAAATGTGAGGCAGAGCCAGGGCCCTGGGGAGGTGGCCAGGCCGTGGGGTGCCACCGCCCCTCTGCCTCCCCGTAGAGCCCACGCCGCCAGTCCTCACCCTGCCTGGGAATCCCACTTCCAGCCCCAGAGGCTGCTGGAGTCGAGTGCACGTGGGAGAGGGGGAGGCCCAGGGAGGTGGCTGGGAGAACTCAGAACTTCCCCCAGTGCTCGGGGTGCCAGCCCAGCCTTGACTCCCCCTCAGTCTCCTCTGCAGACAGTGCAGAAAAGCCAGCATGCTGGAGAGCACAGCACAGACGGGACCTACCTGGAATTTGAGCAGGGCTAGGGTTTGGGGACGGTGTCCCCTAATATCACCCCTATTATGTTGTGGGGAGGCAGAGGGTGTGGAATGATCTGGAGCCCTGTGGACAGGAGATGTTCAATAGGGACATTTTTTAAAATTTTAAATAGAGATGGGGTCTCACTATTACCCAGGCTGGTCTTGGGCTCCTGGGCTCAAACAATCCTCCTGCCTCTGCCTCCCAAAGTGCTGGATTATAAGAATGAGTCACCACGCCCAGCCAATAGATGCATATTAATATTGACAAGGTCTGGCCGGGCTCAGTGGCTCACGCCTGTAATCCCAACACTTTGGGAGGCCGAGGCAGGCAGATCACTTGAGGTCAGGAATTTGAGACCAGCCTGGCCAACACAGTGAAACCCCGACTCTACTGAAAATACAAAAATAAGTCAGGGGTGGTGGCAGGTGCCTGTAATCCCAGGTAGTCGGGAGGCTGAGGCAGGAGAATCGCTTGAACCCGAGAGGTAGAGTTTGCAGTGAGCTGAGGTCGCCCCACTGCCCTCCAGCCTGAGCGACAGAGTGAGGCTCCATCTCAGAATAAACAAAAGAGAAAACAAAAAGACAAGGTCATGCCCTGTCTGCTCATGTGTCCTTGGCTCCTACAGGCCCCCCAAGCATTAACTGTCAACCCTTAGGATGGTGCCCACCCCACACCCCACACCCCTGCCCACAACCAGGGCGGGCTGTATGCAGCAGGTGCTCTGTGAGTGCTTGCTGAATTGTTAGGATCATGGAGCCTGGGTGGTGACTGGGGTAAAGACAAGGTCCCAGGAAAGGGACATGGCCACCTACCCTTCATCCCAAGGAAAAGGGTCAGTATCAGGTGGTCAGGGAAAGTGAGAAGCCCAGGAGCCCGGAACGGGCTCCCAGCTGAGACCTTGGCTTGGCTGATGAGGAGAGAACCCCAGAGACTCTCATTCCAACCCTAGTCCCCTGTCACTAGGACCCACTGGGGTCCTTTCCATTCACCCCTCAGACACAGAGACCCTGTCACCTGGAGGGCCCTTGGCGCTCACAGATCTCCTGGCCCTCGCTCACCTCCAGGCACTCCCACCCATGGCCCAGCATCGCCTGAGAAGTGCACCCTCACCCAGCCACACCTGCTGCCTCTGTAGGTGGAATCCCGCTTCCTCTATTCTGTTTCTTGCCTCTATCCTGCGGCCCCACCCAGATCCTCCCACTAATGATTTGTGTCTGGCTGGAAAGGGCCCCACCCTCCACCTTCCCAGGACCCTGGGAGATTTGGGACATTGCTGGGTGCCCTGAGCCTCTGCCCCAGTTTGAAGAGACAGGGGTGAGGGGATCCCCCAGCACCCCCTGCATACCCAGGGCTTGGCCAGGGGCTCCCCTACCCAGGGGCAAGTGGACCCAGCCTTTCTTCCCCTCTGCACTCCTCAGTCGCCTCTGACTGGTTTCCAGGAACCGTCGGCCTGGGGTGGATCCAAGATGTAGGATACGGACACCCAGGAACACCCCACCCTTCCAGGCAGTACATCAGCCGTCCTAGAGGACTGAATGCCCGGATGAGGCCCAGGGCGGGAGGACAGAGGGAGGGAGGGAAGGCTGGGGACCACTGGGAATGGATGGGGAGGACATCACGGACAGGAAACCCAGGCCTCGGGGGTCACCTGCAGGACACCTCACTGCCTCTCACAGGGTGAAGACCCCTGTGAGAGGAGTCTTGACCAGATGGCTTTGTCCCTCTGTCCTTCCCTCCCTCTGTCTTTCTCTCCCTCTGCCCTTCCCTCCCTCTGCCCTTCCCTCCCTGTTTTTCCTCCCTCTTTTCACTTCCCCCCACTGCTTCCTTGGCCTGAGGGATGCATTGGGGTGAGTGAGAAGCAGAAACTCCAGTGGGTTCCCCTTTCAGGCCTTTTTTCAGATTTCATTTTTGCCCAGGTGGATCAAAGATCTGGCTCAACTACAACCTTCTCCCAGTTCAATGATTTCCTGCCTCAGGCTGGTCTCGAACTCCTGACCTCAGGCAATCCACCCACCTCAGCCTTCCAAAGTGCTGGGATTACTGGTGTGAGCCACCAAGGCCAGCCAGGACTAGACTTTTTAACAAACCCTTCATGACATTAAATGAGTCAATACGTAAAAGTAGCTATCACAGGCCTTGTGGTAACTAGCGATTCAATAAAGCTTCAGTAACTGTAAAAGCTGGCTGGGCAAAGGCTCCCTGCCATGAGAAGTCATCCTGCCCTGCCTGTGGTAGGCAGAATAATAAACCCCAAATATGCCGGGTGCGGTTGGACCTCTGGCTTCAGAATTGTAAGAGGATAAATGTGTGTCGCTTTAAGCCCCCAAGTTTTTGATAATTTGTTACAGCAGTAATGGAAAATAAACCCACTCCCCTAGCTCATTCTAGCACCAGAAGTGCTAGCCTCTCACACTGGTGTTAGAATTATTGGGAGGCGGGGCCAGGCGCAGTGGCTCACGCCTTTAATCCCAGCACTTTGGGAGGCTGAGGTGGGTGGATCACCTGAGGTCAGGAGTTCGAGACCAGCCTGGCCAACGTGGTGAAACCCCATCTTTACTAAAAATACTAAAATTAGCCAGGTGTGGGCCGGGTGTGGTGGCTCAAGCCTGTAATCCCAGCACTCTGGGAGGCTGAGGCAGGCAGATCACGAGGTCAGGAGATCGAGACCATCCTGGCTAACACGGTGAAACCCCCGTCTCCACTAAAAATACAAAAAAAAAATTAGCCGGGTGTGCTGGCGGGTGCCTGTAGTCCCAGTTACTTGGGAGGCTGAGGCGGGAGAATGGCGTGAACCCGGGAGGCAGAGCTTGCAGTGAGCGGAGATTGCGCCACTGCCCTCCAGCCTGGGAGACAGAGCGAGACTCCGTCTCAAAAACAAAAAAAAAATTAGCCAGGTGTGATGGCAAGAGCCTGTAATCCCAGCTACTTGGGAGGCTGAGGCAGGAGAATCACTTGAACCCAGGAGGCAGAGGTTACAGTGAGCTGAGATCATGCCACTGCATGCCAGCCTGGGTAACAGAGCAAAACTCCATCTCAAAAAAATAAAAAAATAAAAAAGAATTACTGGGAGGAGGATCTGCTCCCCTTCTTGATTGATAATCCTTTACAGCCAAAAGATGGTTTTCTGTTCATCTTTGGACCTACTACAAGGTCTGACTCAGTGCTTTGTACACAGTAGTTGCCCTACTGATGCTTGCTGAGTGGATGCAGGCAGTAAGAGCCCAGAGTTGGACTTCATTCAGCACCTAATCGTTGCGTTCATTGTGTGCAGTCACGGGACTGGGTGCTCAGAATTCAGTACAGAGTCAGCCGAGCCCTGCCCTTAATGAGAGCAGGCTGTGAGTGAGACACACACAAAACAGTCCAGTGCAGCACAATGTTACTCACGCAGTGACAAAGGTATGTGTGTACAGGCACCTTGGGAGGCCCAGGGAGGGAGCAACTCATTCAGACCAGGCCGCCGAGGATAGTTTCACAGGGAGGGAAACCCAGCTCGCTGGGTTTTGAAGCCAGGGCAGCACTTTGCCAGGCTGAGAAGATAAGGTGGAAAATCATCCAGGTAGGGATGGGAATGCACCTGGTGTGTTTGGGGAACACCCAGAGACCCATAGCTGCATCAGCACTTCCAGGGGGATGCAGTAGGACTGCTATGGAAAATAGATCTTGCAAAGAAACACGTTTCTTTATTTTTTTATTTTTTTATTTTTTTTTTGAGACGGAGTCTCGCTCTGTCATCCAGGCTGGAGTGCAGTGGCGCAGTCTCGGCTCACTGCAAGCTCCGCCTCCCGGGTTCACGCCATTCTCCTTCCTCAGCCTCCCGAGTAGCTGGGACTACAGGCGCCCGCCAACACGCCCGGCTAATTTTTTGTATTTTTAGTAGAGACGGGGTTTCACCGTGTTAGCCAGGATGATCTCGATCTCCTGACCTCGTGATCCGCCCGCCTCGGCCTCCCAAAGTGCTGGGATTACAGGCTTGAGCCACCGCGCCGGGCCAGAAACACGTTTCTTTATCTCCTGTTAGTTGAGCACCTACTCTGTACCAGGTACTGTCTCAGGCTCTGGGAATAAACACCACAAACCGCATTTTTGCTCTCACAGAGCAGACATTCTAGCAGGAGAAATGGGCAATCAACAAACCAGTGGATGGTCCATTCTCCAAGGAAACACAAAGGGGACTATGAGTGCTTCGAGAGGCTTGGGAAGGCCTCTCCGAGGTGACAGTTAAGGGGGGAACTGAACTATGTAAAGAGCCAGCCATGTGCAGGGAAGGACACTCCGGACCGAGGTCACAGCTGGTCCAAGGGCCCTGAGGCTGGACTGAGGTATTCCTTTTTGGGGAACAGAAAGAAGGACCTGTGTGGCTGGGGTGGAGTGGGCAAAGGAGAGTCAGGCCACATCAGGTCAGGAAGTGACAGGGCTGACCCTCAGAGCAGAGGTTCTCATCCCTGATGTACAGAGCTGGCCCCTGTGGTGCTCTTAAGAGCAGAACGGAGAACGATGATCCACAGCCCCGTGGGCCTGGGAGCCTCACATCTTCGACAGACCATTTTTGTTTGCTTGTTTCACTGCAAACTTCTCAGAGCTTGGAACAGGCCAATGCACAGTGTGACTCTCCATGATGCTAAGTGTTTCCCAAACTCATATGGACATGGAGCCACTTCCAGGAGAAGCAGGTGGAGCTAGGGTTCCTGGGACACCTTTTTGGAAATCTCTGGGCCAATTCGTAGGTCATACAACTGGAAGAAACAACTGGGACAAAGGTTGAAAAGGAAGACCACCATGACAGGGTGCTGAAGAGTTTGGACTTTATCCTGTATTAGTAGGGAGTCATCCAAGCATGGTTGTGTGCTATTTTGTTCTTAATGTGTCTATTTACATAGATTTTAATCAAACAAAAGGGATATTATCGTTACCTCCAATGCTTCGGTCTCCCAGTTAATAATATCTCTTGGAAAGCCACCTCGTTCTTTTTAATCCATCATGACCATGAGCTATAATTTATCTACTTCGTCCCTGACAACCACCTCTCTGGTCTCCAAGGCTTCTTGCTTTTCCAAGCAATGGTGTCGTAAGCCTCCCTGAATGTAATGCATAGTGAACTTTTGCAAATACATCTTCAGGGGAAAGTTTAGCAATGGGATGACTGGGTTTATACTTCGAGAAACATTGCCAAATTTTCTTCCAGAGTAAAATGAAATGATACTTGAAGTTTGCTTTAAAATATTCTTACCTCTTCCCTAAAAACTGGCAGCAGGAGAGAGAAGAAACCAAAATGGCATCATGTTGACAATTATCAAAACCAGGCGATGGGCATATGGGAGCTCATTTTGCTATTCTCTCTACTTTTGTGTACATCTGGAATTTTCCACAGTTAAAAAAAA
>NW_026652285.1:14014777-14016315 GCF_009828535.3 Hylobates moloch | reverse complement strand
CTCCCCCAGCCTCGCTGCCGCCTTGCAGCTTGATCTCAGACTGCTGTGCTAGCAATCAGCGAGACTCCGTGGGCACAGGACCCTCCGAGCCAGGTGCGGGACACAATCTCCTAGTGTGCCGTTTTCCAGGCCCGTTGGAGAAGCGCAGTATTAGGATGGGACTGACCCGATATTCCAGGTGCCGTCTGTTTCCCCTTTCTTTGACTAGGAAAGGGAACTCCCTGACCCCTTGCACTTCCCGAGTGAGGCAATGCCTCGCCCTGCTTCGGCTCGCGCACAGTGCGCTTCACCGTCTGTCCTGCACCCACTGTTAGGCACTCCCTAGTGAGATGAAACCGGTACCTCAAGCAGAAATGCAGAAATCACCAGTCTTCTGTGTCGCTGGGGCTGGGAGCTGGAGTGCTACATCAATTTTTTAGTCTCCTAAAAATATATTCTTTTTTAAAAATTTTTTTAAAGCGAATGTGCTTTATAATCTAACAGTGATATTTCTACTAATGAACCTTTGCGGATCTGTTTGTACTCTTTTTCTGCTTTCCTTTCAAATGGTGGAATATCATTTCCTTGTGTACTTAGATGCCTTTGAATGACAAATATTGGTTTTTCTTTGAAAATTATTTTTGTGCACTTTTGAGGATTAGTAGGAAGAAAATTTGCCAAAGAGAATTTGAATTTTTTTATGAGTCTACTAAAGGCACCACCATTCTGGGACCACATTATGTTAATTCTTGGCCTAAAGATGTTTGGACGTATGTTTGGACTGCACATTTAAACAATTTTTAAATTAATTGCTGTAAATCATTAATGATTGAGTTTCTTTAAATCTGTCCAATCTCAAGTCATTTTTATTTGCCATTTCCAGGGAATGTGAAATGGGACTAATTTACCTCTGATTCTTCTTTATACTGAGGACATAAATTTTGGTCCTAGCTTTAGGGAGGAGCTCCTGTGTGATGCCCTATCTTGGGAAAAACTATGTATTTCTTTACCGTCCTATGTGATGTATGACAGTAGGAATCCGCACTCATTCATTTTGGTGCATGTCCGTAGGGCAAAATCAGTTTCGGTGTTTAGGTGTATTTTGTCTGCTCCCTGCATTCCCATGGTTTTGACCTTATATTTTACTTTTTTTTGTGAACATACCAGTGCTTCAATTTTTTTTCCAGTAATATAATCAACTATATTATAAGAAAGAGAAAAATTTTGATAAAACACAAATTTCATGTTTTCCTACTCTAATTGGCTTTTACGTAAAAATACAAGTAAAATTTATTTGTGCTTTTTTGCTATTTCTGTTTTGCTATTCTCTGTTTGTCTGTGTCGTCTCCACATAGCCGCAATTGGGGAATTTTGCACACTCTTGTGCCAACTACTTTGATAGTAACAAAATATATTTCTTGAACTCCGAGGTATAAAACTCAAGTATCCACAATTTAAATTCCTTTTCCCTCACTTGTATTATGTTTCCAGTCTCAATAGAAATCGATGCCAATCCAGAAATACAAGCATTATTCTAATACTTCTCACACGTTACAGAT
>NW_026652285.1:14003039-14014677 GCF_009828535.3 Hylobates moloch | reverse complement strand
CATCAAGGATATTGGTCTGAAATTCTCTTTTTTGGTTATGTCTCTGCAAGGCTTTGGTATTAGGACGATGCTGGCCTCATAAAATGTGTTAGGGAGGATTCCCTCTTTTTCTATCGATTGGAATAGTTTCAGAAGGAATGGTACCAGTTCCTCCTTGTACCTCTGGTAGAATTTGGCTGTGAATCCATCAGGTCCTGGACTCTTTTTGGTTGGTAAGCTATTGATTATTGCCACAATTTCAGAGCCTGTTATTGGTCTATTCAGAGATTCAACTTCTTCCTGGTTTAGTCTTGGGAGGGTGTATTTGTCGAGGAATTTATCCATTTCTTCTAGATTTTCTAGTTTATTTGCGTAGAGGTGTTTGTAGTATTCTCTCATGGTAGATTGTATTTCTGTGGGATCGGTGGTGATATCCCCTTTTTCGTTTTTTATTGCATCTATTTGATTCTTCTCTCTTTTCTTATTAGTCTTGCTAGCGGTCTTATCAATTTTGTTGATCTTTTCAAAAAACCAGCTCCTGGATTCATTAATTTTTTGAAGGGCTTTTTGTGTCTCTCTTTCCTTCAGTTCTGCTCTGATTTTAGTTATTTCTAGCCTTCTGCTAGCTTTTGAATGTGTTTGCTCTTGCTTTTCCAGTTCTTTTAATTGTGATGTTAGGGTGTCAATTTTGGATCTTTCCTGCTTTCTCTTGTGGGCATTTAGTGCTATAAATTTCCCTCTACACACTGCTTTGAACGTGTCCTGGAGATTCTGGTATGTTGTGCCTTTGTTCTCGTTGGTTTCAAAGAACATCTTTATTTCTGCCTTCATTTCGTTATGTACCCAGTAGTCATTCAGGAGCAGGTTGTTCAGTTTCCATGTAGTTGAGCGGTTTTGAGTGAGTTTCTTAATCCTGAGTTCTAGTTTGATTGCGTGGCGGTCTGAGAGACAGTTTGTTATAATTTCTGTTCCTTTACATTTGCTGAGGAGAGCTTTACTTCCAACTATGTGGTCAATTTTGGAATAGGTGTGGTGTGGTGCTGAAAAAAATGTATATTCTGCTGATTTGGGGTGGAGAGTTCTGTAGATGTCTATTAGGTCCACTCTGTGCAGAGCTGAGTTCAATTCCTGGATATCCTTGTTAACTTTCTGTCTCGTTGTTCTGTCTAATGTTGACAGTGGGGTGTTAAAATCTCCCATTATTATTGTGTGGGAGTTTAAGTCCCTTTGTAGGTCACTCAGGACTTGCTTTATGAATCTGGGTGCTCCCGTGTTGGGTGCATATATATTTAGGATAGTTAGCTCTTCTTGTTGAATTGATCCCTTTACCATTATGTAATGGCCTTCTTTATCTCTTTTGATCTTTGTTGGTTTAAAGTCTATTTTATCAGAGACTAGGATTGCAACCCCGAGGCAGGAGAACTGCTTGAACCCGGGAGGCGGAGGTTGCAGTGAGCCAAGATCGTATCACTGCACTCCAGCCTGCATGACAAGAGCGAAACTTCGTCTCAAAAAAAAAAAAAGAATATATGTTTAATTAGAGGCTCTAAGCCCACTTGGTAAACAGAGGCAACAATGCTGACAAATAATGTTAAATTATGTTATTTCACTCAAGTTTTAAATATGCGCAAAAATATACAAAAATTAACACACAATGGATTAAAAACTAAATGTTAACATCTGAAAACCATAAAACTAGAAGAAAACATAGGGGAAAATCTTCATGACACTGGACTAAGTGATGATTTCTTGGCTATGACACCAAAAGCACATATGCACAACAAAAACAAAAATAGACGCTTCTCTGAGAAAACACCAAATGGCGGATGACGCTGGTGGCGGCCGGTGGTGGGGATCGCCTGGGATGGGGAAACATGGTAGCTTCCACGGAGGCTTCGGCAGTGGCATCCGGGGCTGGGGCCAGGGCCGGGGCTGAGGCCGCAGAGCTCATGGAGGCAAGGCCGAGGATAAGGAGTGGATGCCTATCACCAAGCTGGGCCACCTGGTCAAGCACATGAAGATCAAGTCCCTGGAGGAGATCTATGTCTTCTCCCCGCCCATGAAGGAATCTGAGATCACTAACTTTTTCCTGGGGGCCTCTCTCGAGGACGAGGTTTTGAAGATTATGCCGGTGCAGAAGCAGACCCATGCCGGCCAGTGCACCAGGTTTAAGATGTTTGTTGCCATCGTGGACTACAATGGCCACATTGGTCTGGGTGTTAAGTGCTCCAAGGAGGTAGCCACTGCCATCCGCGGGGCCATCATCCTGGCCAAGCTCTCTATTGTCCCTGTGCGCAGAGGCTACTGGGGGAACAAGATCAGCAAGCCCCACACCATCCCTCGCAAGGTGACAGGCTGCCATGGCTCTGTGCTGGTGCGCCTCATCCCTACGCCCAGAGGCACTGGCATCGTCTCAGTGCCTGTACCCAAGAAGCTGCTCATGATGGCTGGTATTGATGCCTGCTACACCTCAGCCAGGGGCTGCACTGCCACCCTGGGTAACTACACCAAGGACACCTTTGATGCCATCTCTAAGACCTACAGCTACCTGACCCCCGACCTCTGGAAGGAGACTGTATTCATCAAGTCTTCCTGTCAGGAATTCACTGACCACCTCGTCAAGACCCACACCAGAGTCTCCATGCAGAGGACCCAGGCTCCAGCTGTGGCTACAACATAGGGTTTTTATACAAGAAAAATAAAGTTAATTAAGCCTGAAAAAAAAAAAAAGACTACAGTCATGTCACTTAACAATGGGACACATTCTGAGAAATGCATTGTTAGCTATTTTGTTGCTGTGCGAACATCAGAGTGTACTTACACAAACCTAGGTAGTATACATATTTTTTATTTATATTTTTTTCACATGGAAAACCAAATGTCCCAGCACCATTACTGAATGTTAATCATTTCCTCTACTTGATCTGCAATGCCACACAGCAGTTTTCTATACGCAGTATGCTCCATTATAATCTTACAGGCCCACTGTCATATATGTGGTCCATCACTGACCAAAATGTCATCACGTAGCACATGACTATACATTAAACTTAAAAACTTCGGCACAGCAAAGATGATCAACAGAGTAAAAAGGCAACCCAAAGAATGGGAAAAAATATTTGCAAACCATATATTGAATAAGGGGTTAATAGCCAGAATATAAAGAACCACTACAGTGAAACCCCGTCTCTACTAAAAATACAAAAAATTAGCCGGGCGTGGTGGTGGGCGCCTGTAGTCCCAGCTACTCGGAGAGGCTGAGGCAGGAGAATGGCGTGAACCCAGGAGGCGGAGCTTGCAGTGAGCCGAGACTGCGCCACTGCACTCCAGCCTGGGCGACAGAGCGAGACTCCGTCTCAAAAAAAAAAGAACCACTAGAACTCAATCACAAAAAAAAAATAGCCTAATTTAAAAATGGGCAAAGCCGTGATCATGCACTGCACTCCAGGCTGGGCAACAAAGACCCTGTCTCAAAAAAATAAAATAATTTAAAAGTAAATGAATAAATGAGCAAAGCATGAACAGACATTTCTCCAGAGATTATATACAAATGGCCAGCAAGCATATGAAAAGATGCTCAACATCACTAATCATCAGGAAAATGCACATCAAAAACACAATGAGATATCACCTTAAACCAATTAGAATGACCACTATCAAAACAACAACAACAAATAACAAGTGTTATCGAGGATGTGAAGAAATTGGAACCCTTATGCACCGTTGGCAGGAATGTAAAATGGTACAGCTGCTATGGAAACTGGTACGGAAGTTCTTCAAAATAAAACTACCATACGATCCAGGAATCCCACTTTTAGGTATATATCCAAAAGAACTGATAGCAAGGATTTTGAAGAGATATTTGCACACTCATGTTCACTGCAGCATTTATTGACAATAGGCAAAATGTGAGAGCAACCTTCAATGTCCATCAATGTATGAATGGATAAAGAAATGTGAATAGCCAGGTGCAGTAATCCCAGCACTTTGAGAGGCCAAGGCGAGTGGATCACTTGAGGTCTGGAGTTCGAGACCAGCCTGACCAACATGGTGAAACCCTGTCTCTACTAAAAATACAAAAACTAGCCATGTGTGGTGGTGTGTGCCTGTAATGCCAGCTACTCGGGAGGCTGAGGCAGGAGAATCACTTGAACTCAGCAGGCGGAGGTTGCAGTGAACCGAGATCAAGCCACTGCACTCTTCCCTGGGCAACAGAGCGAGACTCTGTCTCAAAAAGAAAAAAGAAAAGTGAATAATACAACATATACTGTAACACTGACCATTTTTAAATAATGTCACAGTATTGTGACATTATTCAGCTTTTAGAGGGGAATCCTGTCATATGCTACAACATAGATGAATCTTAGACATTATCTAAGTATTGTCTTAGATAATGGCTAAGTAAAATAAGCCAATCACAAAAATTCAAGTGCTACATTATTCCATTTATAAGAGCTATCTAAAATAATTAAACTCAGAAACAGAAAGAAGAATTGTGGTTGCTGGGGGTGAGGGGAGAAAAAAGGTGTTGTTCAGTGGGTACAGTTTCAGTTGAGATGAAAAAGTTATAGAGATCTGTTGTACAACAATGTGCATATAGTTAACAATATTGTAATGTATACTTAAAAACTGTTTAAAAGGTAAATTTATGTTTCACGCTTTTTGAGACAGGGTCTCACTTTGTTGCCCAGGCTGGAGTGCAGTGGCATACTCTTGTCTCACTGTAGCCTCAACCTCCCTAGTAGGCTCAGGTGATCCTCCCTGCCTCATCCACTTGAGTACCTGGGACTACAGGTGTGTGCCACCACGCATGGCTAATTTTTGTATTCTTTGTAGAGACAGGGTTTTGCCATGTTGCCCAGGCTAGTCTTGAACTCCTCAGCTCAAACAATCCGCCCGCCTCAGTCTCCCAAAATGCTGAACTGTGAGACACCATGCCTAGCCTTATTTTGTGTTCTTTTAAAACACACACACGTGCGCAGGAACAGAAAGTCTCTCTTTTAGGAGGGAAAAAACGGACACAGAAATAACAACAAATACTTCCACATTTTCAGGTTATAAACAGCAAGTTCACATTTTCAGGTAATTAAATGGTCAAATGTCAAAGAGAACAATAACAAAACTTGAAAGATTTTTCCCCTATTTTACTGCTTTATACTCTCATAGTAGTTTAATATATGTTTGATTGTACAACTATAAGCATAAGTAAATAGCAAGTTAAAAATAGGATATAAAAGCCATAAAAGAGATTTTTTCCCATTTGCAAAAGCAGCATTGCATATGACTTTTAAAAAACTTTTTTTTTCGAGACAGAGTCTCAACTCTGTCACCCAGGCTGAAGTGCAGTGGCATGATCATGGCTCACTGCAGCCTTCAACCTTCCTGGGCTCAAGTGATCCTCTCACCTCAGCCTCCCGAGTAAATGAAACTACAGGCATGTCACTACGCCCAGCTAATTTTTTTATATTGTTTTTATATTTATTTTTATTTACTATTATCTTTTTTTTGAGATGGAGTCTCGCTCTGTCGCCCAGGCTGGTGTGCAGTGGCGCAAACTTGGCTCACTGCAAGCTCCGCCTCCTGGGTTCACGCCATTCTCCTGCCTCAGCCTCCCAAGTAACTGGGACTACAGGCGCCCACCATCATGCCCGGCTAAATTTTTTGTATTTTTTAGTAGAGATGGGGTTTCACCATGTTAGCCAGGATAGTCTCAATCTCCTGACCTCATGATCCGCCCGCCTCGGCCTCCCAAAGTGCTGGGATTACAGACATGAGCCACGGCGCCCAGCCTTTTTTTTTTTTGAGATGGAGTCTTGCTCTGTTGCTGAGGCTGGAGCGCAAATGGCGTAATCTTGGCTCACCACAACCTCCACTTCTCAGGTTAAGTGATTCTCCTGCTTCAGCCTCCTGAGTAGCTGGGATTACAGGCACACGCCACCAAGCCTGGCTAATTTTTGTATTTTTAGTAGAGACGCGGTATCACCATGTTGGCCAGGCTGGTGGTCTTGAACTCCTGACCTCGTGATCCACCCACCTCTGCCTCCCAAAGTGCTGAGATTAGAGGAGTGAGCCACCACACTCAGCCTTTATAAATGGGCCTCCCTATGTTGCCCAAGCTGGTATTGAACTACTGAACTCAAGTGATCCTCCTGCCTTGGCTTCCCAAAGTGTTGGAATTATAGGCGTGAGCCACAATGCCCAGTCTTAAAAAACCTCTAAGGCAGAGGTTTCAGTTTATTAACACCTCATTTCTAATGATGTTCTATCACGTCTCAGCCTTTTGACTAAGATCAAGCATAGTATCTGACGATGTTCTACCATAATATTTTTCTTTTGAGACAGAGTCTCACTCTGTCACCCAGGCTGGAGTGCAGTGGCACAATCCCAGCTCACTGCAAACTCTGCCTCCCAGATTCCAGCAATTCTCATGCCTCAGCCTCCTGAGTAGCTGGGATTACGGAAGTGCACCACCATGCCTGGCTAATTTATGTATTTTCAGTAGAGAGCGGTTTCACCATGTTGGCCAGGCTGGTCTCAAATTCCTGGCCTCATGTGATCTGCCCATCTCAGCCTCCCAAAGTGCTAGGATTACAGGCATGAGCCACCATGCCCGGCCTTTACCATAATTCTTTTTTTTTTTTTGGCGGGGGCTGGGGGAGAATGATGTTTCACTCTTGTTGCCCAGGCTGGAGCGCAATGGCACGATCTCGGCTTACTGCAACCTCTGCCTCCTCCCGGGTTCAAGCAATTCTCCTGCCTCAGCCTCCTGAGTAGCTGGGATTACAGGCACCCGCCACCACACCCGGCCAATTTTTGTATATTTAGTAGAGACGGGGTTTCACCATGTTGACCAGGCTGGTCTTGAACTTCTGACCTCAGGTGATCCACCCACCTTGGCCTCCCAAAGTGCTGGAATTACAGGCATGAGCCACTGCGCCCAGCTGCTAATTTTATTTTAATTTTTATTATTTTTGAGATGGGGTTTCACTCTGTTGCCCAAGATGGAGTGCAGCGGTACAATCACGGCCACTGTCTACCTGACTTGGCCTCCCAAAGTGCTGGAACTACAGGTGTGAGCCTGTTTGTTTTAAAGAAGATAAAAATTGAGGCACAGAAAAGTCAACTAACTTGTACAGTTACAATTAGTAGAATCCAGATGCAATACAATCTCCCTAAATTCATCACTCACTGCCTTATTACTCTCAACCATACTTTCTCACAACCATTAAGATATTTATAAAATGGACTAAAATCCATCTGAAAAGGTTAAAACACTAACCCTAAACACAAGAAAATCTACAAAACCATAGGAAACTCCAAAACATGTGCTCTAATAACTTGTCATTTATCACCCACAAAAACTATCTTTTGGCAGGATCAATTCATATTTAAAGAGGAAGGATATACGTTTTGTGTCTGTATAGTCCCTGCAAAACTCCAAGTAAGTGACACATTCTCTACTCTCTTGGGCATAATCCACCAAAAAGGCAAAGAAAGAAAGTTTTTAATTGAAAAAAGAAAAACACCAATAAACTTGGTATGCAGGCGAAGTCATTAGCTTACTGCCACACAAAGTAATGACACCAGTTTTTATCATTCACTTGATTTTTAGAGGCACTCCCAAAATAATTGTGTATATCTGCCTCAAAGTCAAAGGACATACAACCACAAACGCAACACGTGACAAATTTAAACAGTAGAATCGCCCCAAGAACACCATCTCTAGATGATGTTACCTTACCAGTTTCTTTTTCTTTTTTCGAGACGGAGTCTTGCTCTGTTGGAGTGCAGTGGCACGATCCTGGCTCACTGCAATCTCTACCTCCTGGTTTCAAGCGATTCACTTGCCTCAGTCTCCAGAGTAGCGTGCCACCATGCCTGGCTAATTTTTTTATTTTTAGTAGACACGGGGTTTCGCCATGTTGGCCTGGCTGGTCTCAAACTCCTGACTTAAGGTGATCCACTTGCCTGAGACTCCCAAAGTGCTGGGATTACAGACGTGAGCCACCGCACCCGGTCCACCAGTTTCCTTTTCTACTGGACTCTCCTCCCTATGAATTTCCAAATGTTAATGATACTTAGAAAATTCCTTTGTAGGCCAGGCACGGTGGCTCACACCTGTAATCCCAGCACTTTGGGAGGCTGAGGAGGGCAGATCACAAGTCAGGAGACTGAGACCATCCTGGAAAACATGGTGAAACCCCATCTCTACTAAAAATACAAAAATTAGCTGGGCATAGTGGTATGTGCCTGTACTCCCAGCTACTTGGGAGACTGAGGCAGGAGAGTATCTTGAACCAGGGAGTCCACAGTTACAGTGAGCCGAGATCGAGCCACTGCATTCCAGCCTGGCGACAGAACGAGACTCCGTCTCAAAAAAAAGAGAAAATTCCTTTGTAAAAGTAGCGTTCTATAAAGAAAAATCTGAAGTTACTTTTATAGTAACGAAACACATGAATATCAACTTTTTTTGGGGGTCCTGACAATGGTAGAAGAAATACTTCAAATATTAAGTAAAAAGCTACTAATTTAATTTTGAAAATGCTATCATAGGCTGGGCACAGCTCATGCCTGTAATCTGAGCACTTTGGGAGGTCGAGGCAGGTGGATCACCTGAGGTCAGGAGTTGGAGACCAGCCTGACCAGTTCATGACCAACATGGCGAAGCCCCGTCTCTACTAAAAATACAAAATTTAGCCGGGCGTGGTGGCATGCACCTGTAGTCTCAGCTACTCAGGAGGCTGAGGCAGGAGAATCGCTGGAACCCGGGAGGTGGAGGACACAGTGATCCGAGGTCTCGCCACTGCGCTCCAGCCTGGGTGACAGAGTGAGACTCCGTCTCAAAAAGAAAAAAAAAAAAATCACAAAATAGGAGATGCTGGCTTAACACAAGAAGGCTAACCCTGAGAGTCAGCCCATAAATCAACTGCTTTGGCCAAGCACAGTGGCTCACTCCTGTAATCCCAGCACTTTGGGAGGCTGAGGTTGGCGGATCACAAGGTCAGGAGACCGAAACCATCCTGGCCAACATGGTGAAACCCCATCTCTACTAGAAATACAAAAATTAGCTGGGTGTGGCGGCGTGTGCCTGTAATCCCAGCTACTCGAGAGGCTGAGGCAGGAGAATCTCTCGAACCTGGGAGGCAGAGGTTGCAGTGAGCCGAGATCGCGCCACTGTACTCCAGCCTGGTGACAGAGCAAGACTCCACCTCAAAAAAAAAAAAAAAATGAACTGCCTACTCTAATATTAAGCTCCGCCTAGTGCCAAGAATTAAAGGGAAGGCTAGAATGCTATTATACAAAGGAGGTCAGTGACAGGCCACTCTAGGTGACTGACACATAAGGCACCTTCCACATTATACTGGAACAACCATCAGACTTACCTGTGTTTTCGTAGATATGTTTCTAGTGTTTCTAAAAGACAACTCGAGTCAATTAGAACTACTTCATCCCTGCATTCCTGGGACATTAGTTCCCATACATCCATCCAACAACCTCTGTAGAAAGAATAAATATTAGTGAAAAGGAAGAATACAGAAGGGTAAAACATTAAAAAAACCAAAAACATATTAAAGTATTGATTTTACCTGGCTGTTCCCTGGAAAGATCCATAATGGAAAATGATCCTACACTTGCTGTCCTTCCTGTGGTCTTCACTATTTCTCTTATCTGTACTTAACTTTTCTGAACTGACACTGCTACTGCTCCCTTCGCTGTAGTATAGTGTAGTACAAAGCTTAGTGACACTGAGATAATCTGAAGAAATAATTTCTATAGTCTAAATTAAAATCACGAACACTTTAATGATTAAGATATTAGAACATGTTTACAAATTACATGATTACATACTCACTTTATATTAATATAACGTTCATTTAAATGTGTGCTCATATCTTTATATAAAAACTTCTGCTTATCAAGTTTATCTGATACAATTTAACAACATTTGTAGTTATCAAGAGAGCAACTGGTTAATAAACTAAGTATTCTATGAGCAAATATAGTTGGAATGTTCTAAAGTCAAAATAACCAAAAAAATTATCAAGTATTTTCCCTTATAAACACAGACCAATCTTCCACAAACTGAAAATTCTAAGAAGTTTTGATCTACTTAATGAGATCATCATCAACTAATTTTTTTTTTTTACTTTTATTTTGTAGAGACAAGGTCTCTACTATGTTGCCCAGGCTGGTCTCAAACCCCTGACCTCAAGCCATTCTCCCACCTCAGTCTCCCAAAGCACTGGGATTACAGGTTTGAGTTACCATGCCCAGCTCAATTTTTTTTTTTGTAATCACTCCTTTTTAAAGCTAATCCATGGTAACAAAACTATTATCTACCCTCACATGTACAAGTAGCTGGGAAGGTCATAGATTAATTACAGTGAATAAGTTTTACATTTACTAAAAGATAGTACACTAAGATGAACACTTTATACAGCCTAAATTAGTAAGAACTATGTGGTAATTTTTTCGAGACCGACTCTCGCTCTGTCACTCAGGCTGGAATACAGCGGCGTGATCTTGGCTCAGTGCAACCCCACCCCTGCAGGGGCTCAAGTGATCCCCCCACTTCAGCCTCCCGAATAGCTAGGACCACAGGCGTGTACCACCACACCCGGTTATTTTTTTTTTTTTTTTTTTGTATTTTTTAAGTAGAGACAGCAGGGTCTTGTCATGTTGCCCAGGCTGGTCTCCGACTCCTGAACTCAAGCAATCCACCCACCTCGGCCTCCCAAAGGGCTAGGATTACATGGCGCGAGCCACTAGGCCCAGCCCTATACAATTTTTTTTTTAACAAAGTTACTAAAAACTTCCCACTCTCCCTCCCCAACAGGGTTCAACTTCAGTATGAAAACTGCTCCTCCCTCCCTCCCTCCCTTCCTTCAGTATGAAAACTGCTCCTCCCTCCCTCCCTCCCTTCCTTCAGTATGAAACTTGCTCCTCCCTCCCTCCCTTCCTTCCTTTTCTTTCTTTTTTGAGACGGTCTCCCTCTGTTGCCCAGGATGGAATGTAGCCGAGTGCCTGGGATTGCAGGCATGCGCCGCCCGCCACGCCTGGCTGGTTTTTGTATTTTTGGTGGAGACGGGGTTTCGCCATGTTGGCCAGGCTGGTCTCCAGCTCCTGACCTTGAGTGATCTGCCCGCCTCGGCCTCCCGAAGTGCTGCGATTACAGATGGAGTCTCGCTCACTCAGTGCTCAATGCTGCCCAGGCTGGAATGCAGTGGCGTGATCTCAGCTCACTACAACCTCCACCTCCCAGCCGCCTGCCTTGGCCTACCAAAGTGCTAAGATTACAGCCTCTGCCTGGCTGCCACCCCGTCTAGGAAGTGAGGAGCATCTCTGCCTGGCCGCCCATTGTCTGGGATGTGAGGAGTGCCTCTGCCCGCCCGCCCCGTCTGGGATGTGAGCAGTGCCTCTGCCCGGCTGCCCCATCTGGGAAGTGAGGAGCGCCTCTGCCTGGCCGCCAGCCCCTCTGGGATGTGAGGAGCATCTCCGCCTGGCCGCCCCATCTAGGAAGTGAGGAGCACCTCTGCCCGGCCGCCAGCTCCTCTGGGATGTGAGGAGCATCTCCGCCTGGCCGCCCCGTCTGGGAAGTGAGGAGCGCCTCTGCCCGGCCGCCCCGTCTGGGAAGTGAGGAGCACCTCTGCCCGGCCGC
>NW_026652285.1:13999217-14002939 GCF_009828535.3 Hylobates moloch | reverse complement strand
AGGCTGGGCGTGGTGGCTCACGCCTGTAATCCCAGCACTTTGGGAGGCCAAGTTGAGTGGATTCTCTGAGGTCAGGGGTTCGAGACCAGCCTGGCCAACATGGTGAAACCCTGTCTCTACTAAAAATACAAAAATTAGCCGGCCGTGGTGGCAGGTGCTTGTAATCTTAGCTACTTGGGAGGCTGAGGCAGGAGAATCGCTTGAATCCAGGAGGCGGAGGTTGCATTGAGCCAAGATCACACCATTGCACTCCAGCCTGGGCGACAAGAGTGAGACTTTGTCTCAAAATTATAAATAAATAAATAAATAAAATAAATTTTATTAGTAAAATTGTCAAACATAGAAAAGTAAAAAATACAATGATTGAACCTCCCATGCACTTTTACCAAGATTTAGTAGTTATCAAGAGTTGCCACACTTGCTTCATTTATCCACCTTTTTCTTTGTACTTTAAAGCAAGTCCCAGGCTTCGTGTTACTCTATTGCATCCTTCCATGTGCATCTCTAAATATATGGACATTTTTTTTCACACATTGCCATCATAACACCTAACAAAATTAAGTGTAACAATCGAATACCAATTTCATACTCAGATTTTACCTGTTTCTGTTTTTTATTGAATGTTGGTTTGTATGAATTAGGATCCAAACAAGAACCACACATTATGTTCTTGTGGCCTTAAGAAAAGAAGTTTTTTGTTGTTTTTTTTTTGAGACGGAGTCTCGCTCTGTCGCCCAGGCTGGAGTGCAGTGGCGCAATCTCGGCTCACTGCAAGCTCTGTCTCCTGGGTTCATGCCATTCTCCTGCCTCAGCCTCTCCGAGTAGCTGGGACTACAGGCGCCCGCCACCACGCCCGGCTAATTTTTTTGTATTTTCGTGGTTCGATCTCTTGACCCGTGATCCACCCCGGCCTCCACCAATCTGGATTACAGGTGAGCCCTGGCCACCAAGAAAATTTTTCAGGCTGGTCTCGAACTCCTGACCTCAGGTGATCAACCCGCCTTGGCCTCCCGAAGTGCTGGGATTACAGGCATGAGCCACCGTGCCTGGCCTGAGTTGTCAGTATCTTTTAAAAATTTTTTATTTTTTATTTTTTCATCAGCTCATTCTTCCTTCTCAGATTTATCAGTAGCTTCAGAGAATTTCTGACTCTAAATGCAGAGTACAGGGTAATTTTTCACATTAGAGAATGACCTGTTGGATGAAGGCATAGAGTGGTATGATATAGTAAAGAGCTTGCCTTCTGGTACTTTTTTTCTGTTAAGCATATTCTTTGTTGATGAACTGAGAAGCAAGTAGCCCAGCATCTTATGCATCTGTGCTCATTGCTGCCTTCCTTCAAAGACTAGTCCTTCCACTCTTGCTCTGCAGTCGAGATCTTTTTTGTTTTCAATCACTTTGCTTATTCAGTTACCTACTTTTGTTAAATTTACATTCAGCTCTGTTTTTCTATCTTTCAGCTTAAGAAACAAAACAAACCTCCACAGATTTTACATCCCCTTCTAGCTACAGTTCCACTACATGGGAAGTCAATATGTTTTAGAAGGCTGTTTGCTGAGTATGGAATCAGTGTGAATGGACTTAATTGATCTTAAGTGGTGTCTGTCTCTTGCCTAAGGTACCTTCAGTTATTCCCACAGGCCACATAGGATAGCAGGCTAAGCAGTACGGTATGCTTAGCCAAGGCTCCCTCTCCCTTGGATGGTCACCACTATTAAATGCTACTATGATTCTCCATTTTATGTATTTCCACTCCCCCTCCTACTGCTACATCCCCACCCCCCATAGCTTGTTAAATTTGTTTAGTCTATTTCCAGAGAAAGTATAATACAGTTGATTAGGTTTTAGTCTAATAAATAGAGATCTAGGTCAGCCTTTCTGAGAGTATTCTCTCATCTATGCAAGTAAACCCAGGTTGTTGTCTGTCTGGGAGTAAGTTTGAGATCTGAAAGAAAGATCTAGGCTGGAGTTGTAGGCCTGTAGCTTATCTTAGAGAATGTTATGTAAGATCACCTAAAGGGAAAGAGAGTAAAAGAATTCTGAGGAATTTAATGGTAGAAAAGAAATTAGTAAAGAAACCTGAGAAAGAGTAGCCAGATAGGTAGAAGGAAGCCAAGGTGTAAAAGCGTTCTGAGGAAGTCTGATCAACTGTGTTAAATGCTGCCAAGTTATCAAGGACCCAAAAGTGAACATTGGATTTAGTAACAATGAGATAATTGGTGATCTTGATGAGCTGAGCTAGTGATTGAGTGGAAACAGAATCCAGGTTGCAGTGATGGAAAAGTGAATGCGATGTAAGGTTGTCATGGATTAAGCTGTGAATAGAGAGTGTGGGAGCAGAACCAGAAAGTGGAAAGGTTACTTTTTTGGAAAGTTTGATCTTAAAAGAATAATAGAAGGCATAAGGTCTAGGATATTTATAAATAAAATCCTGATTTGAGATACAGATTTTTTTTATAGACTTTTTAAAAAAAAAAAAAATGCTTTCACATTCTGATGATACAATAATCATTCTTCAGCTCTGATTTCTCTTTATGAACCTCTCCCTGAATTATGAGGACTTGAGTTTGACAGTTTTTCAGTTCTGGGAAATTATGCATTATACTAATCAAGTATAGTTAATAAAAGAGGGGCTGGGCGCAGTAGCTCACACTGGTAATCCCAGCACTTTGGGAGGCCGATGCAGGCAGATCACGAGGTCAGGAGTTCGCGACCAGCCTGGCCAATATGGCGAAACCCCCGTCTCTACTAAAAATACAAAAATTAGCCAGGTGTGGTAGCACGTGCCTGTAGTCCCAACTACTTGGGAGGCTGAGGCAGGAGAATCGCTTGAACCTGGGAGGCAGAGGTTGCAGTGAGCCGAGATCACACCACTGCACTCCAGCTTGGGCGACAGAGTGAGACTCTGTCTCAAAAAGGAAGTATCAGAGTTGAGAATAGAAGGATGTAGCATGGAAAGTGGAACAGATGATGTTTTTGTTGTCACAAATAAGGGCAGCTAAACCTTGGCCTGAGCCCTTGTGAGAGGGAGTACAGAGCTGAATTGTGTGGATAACTTATATTTTAGGCAGAGGGTTGAGAAATACCCATTTAGCTACATAGAGTAAGTTAAAAGTTCAGAGGTTTTTCCGTCTCTAGCATCCAAGGTGTAATGAATTCCTTGGACTGCACTGAGACCTGCAGAAGAACAGACAGGAGCCAGTTGTTCAGAATCATGAAAAATCAAGAAGGCTGTGATTGAATGGAGTATAAACCCACGTTTCCCTTGGAATGCAGGTCCAAGATAAATGTGCTGCAACAAAGCAAAATGTGTGGCAATTTTCTTTTCTTTAAATTTTTTTATTTTTTTATTTTATTTTTTTTGCCTTCAAGCATCTGTTTAACAAAGCACATCTTGTACAGCCCTTAATCCATTTAACCCTGAGTTGACACAGCACATGTTTCAGAGAGCACGGGGTTGGGGGTAAGGTTATAGATTAACAGCATCCCAAGGCAGAAGAATTTTTCTTAGTACAGAACAAAATGGAGTCTCCTATGTCTACTTCTTTCTGCACAGACACAGTAACAATCTGTTCTCTCTTTCTTTTCCCCACATTTCCCCCTTTTCTTTTCGACAAAACCGCTATCGTCATCATGGCCCGTTCTTGATGGTCGCTGTCTCTTTGGAGCTGTTGGGTACACCTGCAGAAAGGCTGTCACTTCACACTTGGAAGGTTGCACAG
>NW_026652285.1:13993400-13999117 GCF_009828535.3 Hylobates moloch | reverse complement strand
CAGCCCCACCCAGCCCGGCCCGGGCTCAGCGACCCCTACCCCCCGGGACCCCGCAACGGGGCTGAGCGCTCGCCTCCCGCCGGCCACGGCTCCACGCCTTCGCCCCAGACCCCTTGTCAGAGAGCGAGGGTTGGGGAGCGAGAGCCAGGGTCCGAGGTGACCGTCGTGGTTGGGGCTGAGGTCCGTGTGGTAGGGGACTGGGACAGGAGTCGGAGTCGCAGGGCAAGGGCCCAGGTAGGGGCTGAGGCACGAAAATCACTTGAACCTGGGACTCCAGGCCGGCGGCGGATGGAAGCGGGCGCTGCCCTGCCCGGCGGCCGCTGCCCTGCCCGGCGGCCGCCGTGGCCTTCTGGAGTTTTCCCGCGGGCGCTCGACAGGGCGGCAGCAGCTGCTGCGGAGAGGGCGACTGCCGCGGAGAGGACGACCGCCGCCGAGTCCCCGCGCCCCTGCCCGGCATCTGGGCCGCCCAAGCAGGCCGTCGTCACCGCGGCAACTCCACGCCTGCAGCTCCAGCCCAACCTCACAGCCTTGTCCTGCCCCAAGCAAGGAGTCGGCCTCCCTGGCCACAGGGAGGGAATCCGGCGCGGGTCGCAGCCGGCCTCTGGCTTTCGTGGAGAGGGCACCAGGGCTTCAGGTTTCCCAGCTCGCGCGTTACCGTTCCAAGGCCCCTCCTGGAGCTCTGAATTGAGGGGAGCACTCCATGCCCTTTCCTCCAAAGAGGGCGGGAGTCACAACACGGAAGCCTTGCTCCAAACAAACCCCCTTACCAACCCTCTCCACTCCTCCCTCCTGACCTCCTTTCTCTGTCAATTAGCCGTCTGAGGGGGTCCAGGACTTGAGCAGTTTCTGAGGGCGATTTCCTTTATCTTTATGGTGGGGGGTCTGTTTCCCTCTAAGTATGGTATCATCCTCTTTTTGGCCTCTCACCAACTCTGCCCTCCCCCTCCCTACACACACTCATCCCCCAACCTCCCCAAATTGTGGGTTAAACCGATTTTGAACTTATGTTATTATGAGTTTGAAAATACTTTTCCCCGCCGGGCGCGGTGGCTCACGCCGGTAATTCCAACACTTTGGGAGGCTGAGGCGGGCGGATCATCTGAGGTGGGGAGTTTGAGACCAGCCAGATCCAACATGGAGAAATCCCATCTCTACTAAAAATACAAAATTAGCCGGACGTGGTGGCGCATGCCTGTAATCCCAGCTACTCAGGAAGGCTGAGGCAGGAGAATCGCTTGAACCCGGGAGGCGGAGGTTGCGGTGAGTCGAGATCGCGCCACTGCACTCCAGTCTTGGCAACAAGAGCGAAACTCTGTTTATTTAAAAATAAAAATAAAGAAAATACTTTTCCCAGTTGGTTTGTGTAATATACTATGATTACATTTCCTTTTTTGTTGTTGTTGTTGAGACGGAGACTCGCTCTGTTCCCCAGGCTGGAGTGCAGTGGCTGGATCTTGGCTCACCACAACCTCCACCTACTGGATTCAAACGATTCTCCTGCCTCAGCCTCCCGAGTAGCTGGGATTACAGGGGCCCAACAGCACACCCGGCTAATTTTTGTATTTTTAGTAGAGATGGGTTTTCACCATGTTGGCCAGGCTGGTCTCGAACTGCTGACCTCAAGTGATCTGCCCGCCTCGGCCTCCCAAAGTGCTGGGATTACAGGTGTGAGCCATCGCCCCCGGACATATTTCCTTTCTTATCAGACCTTTTTTTTTCTTTTCTTTTCCTTGGGGTTAGTGATTGTCTCAATGGTTGGTTTGTTAAGGCTTCTATGTACCCATCATTAATTTCCACCCCCCACCCCACAAATGCTTTGCCAGAACTGCAAGGCTGCATTCATTCAAACTCATCAGATAATACATCTATTTTGTTTTTTCTTGGAAATATCCCTCCCATGCCAATCTTAACTGTTGCTCACTAGACGAACTGCACAGCTGTTCTGGGAATTCCCTTCTTCACCATCCTGGGAATTTTCTTTACTTCTTTGTGTGAGTCCCCTTTGTCCTGGATTCCATGTTTGTTTTTTCTCCCTCACTTTGGTAGAATATGTCCTCCAGTAGCTTTCTGACAAAGGGTGTGGTGAAGGGGAAAATTTTTTGAGATGTTGTGTGTCTGAAAATACCTTTTATTTATTTATTTTTTTTAAGGGACGAAGTATTGCTATGTTGCCCAGGCTGGAATGCAGCGGCTATTCACAGGCACCAGCCTAGCCACTGCAGCCTCAAACTCCTGGCCTCAAGCCGTCCTCCTGTCTCAGCCTCCTGGGTGAAAGATATCTTTATTTGATCTCATTTAGATTAATGGGATAATTTGTCTGGTTACATAATTCTAGGTTGGAATCCATTTTTCCTTAGAACTATGACTTATCTTCTCATTTCTGTGTTATTGCTGAGAAGTCTAAGGAAATCCTTACTTACAAAAGAACATAACTGTATACCTTTTTTTTTTTTGAGACGGAGTCTCGCTCTGTCACCCAGGCTGGAGTGCAGTGGCGTGATATCGGCTCACTGCAAGCTCTGCCTCCCGGGTTCACGCCATTCTCCTACCTCAGCCTCCCGAGCAGCTGGGACTACAGGCGCCCGCCACCACACCCGGCTAATTTTTTATATTTTTAGTAGAGACGGGGTTTCACTGTGTTAGCCAGGATGGTCTCGATCTTCTGACCTTGTGATCCACCTGCCTCAGCCTCCCAAAGTGCTGGGATTACAGGTGTGAGCCACCATGCCCGGCCAACTTTATACCTTTTTTGTTTGTTTGTTTTTTGAGATGGAGTCTCACTCAGTCACCCAGGCTGGAGTGCAGGGGCACGATCTCAGCTCATTGCAACCTCTGCTGCCCAGGTTCAATCAATTCCCCTGCCTCAGCCTCCTGAGTAGCTGGGATTACACGCGCCTGCCATCACGCCCAACTAACACAACTGTATACCTTTTGTATGACTCTAATTTTATTATTAATTCTGGAAGCTTTGAGGGTCTTCTATCTTTGATGTTTTGAAAATGCAAGTGACAGGCCAGGCGCAGTGGCTCGCACCTGTAATCCTAGCACTTTGGGATGCCGAGGCAGGTGGATCACCTGAGGTCAGGAGTTTAGATCATCTGAGGTCAGCCTGGCCAACATGGTGAAGCCCCGTCTCTACTAAAACTACAAAAATTAGCCGGATGCAGCGGCAGGTACCTGTAATCCCAGCTACTCGGGAGGCTGAGGCAGGAGAATCGCTTAAACCTGGGAAGAGGTGGTTGCGGTGAGCCAAGAGCATCCAATGGGACCCCAGCCTGGACGACAAAAGCAAAACTCCATCTCAAAAAAAAAAAAAAAAGAAAAGAAAAAATGCAAGTGACATACCATGCTTTGATGTGCATTTTCACTCATTGTGCTAGACAGAGAGCCCTTTCAATTTAGAAACTGTTGCCCTCAGTTCTGGAATTTTTTTGCTTTATTTTTCTTGCATTACTCATATCTTCCACCTCCACACACTCATACCCCACTCCGCTCCACCCCATGCATCTTTGTTCTTTCTTTCTTAAATTCCTGTTACTTGTATATTGGAATCTCCAAGTAAGTCTAATCCTCTCATCTTTTCTCTCACACTTAACTTACTTTTTCCCCCACTGTCTGCAAATTTCCTCAACTCTATTTTCCAAACTTTTCATTGCCCTTTTATCAATGTTGCCTTCTAAGCAATAGTGTGCTAGGCCAGGTGCAGTGGCTCATGCCTGTAATCCCAGCACTCTGGGAGGCTGAGGTGGGTGGATCAACTGAGGTCGAGAGTTCAAGACCAGCCTGACCAACATGGAGAAACTCCACCTCTACTAAAGATACAAAAATTAGGTAGGCATGGTGGCCCATGCCTGTAATCCCAGCTACTCGGGAGGCTGAGGCAGGAGAATCGCTTGAATCCAGGAGGCCAAGGTTGCGATGACTCGAGATTGTGCCATTGCACTCCAGCCTGGGCAACAAGAGTGAGACTCTGTCTCAAAAAAGCAAACCAAAAACCAAAAAACAAAAAACGATGGTGTGCTAGTAAATTTCTAACAACCAACTCTTAGAAGCAGGGGGGAAGAAAGCCTTGATTTGTAGTGTCTGCCTATTTTGATAGTGCAAATATTTCCATCATGGTTGTTTTCAGGCTACTAACATTGTATCACTGAAGATGGAGTCAGGAAGAGATGCACAGTAGCATATCATAGCATTCCCACCGTATAGCTAGAACACACATAAATAATCTCAAGAGCATAGATAATAATAAAATGTAGAAAAATAATTTGGGGCCCGATGTAGTGGCTCACGTTTGTAATCCTAGCACTTTGGGAGGCTGAGGTGGATGAGCCTGGCCAACATGGTGAAACCCTGCCTCTACTGGCCGGGCACAGTGGCTCACGCTTGTAATCCCAGCACTTTGGGAGGCCAAGGCGGGTGGATCACGAGGTCAGGAGATCAAGACCACGGTGAAACCCTGTCTCTACTAAAAATACAAAAAATTAGCCGGGCGTGGTGGCAGGCGCCTGTGGTCCCAGCTACTCGGGAGGCTGAGGCAAGAGAATGGTGTGAACCCTGGAGGCGGAGCTGGCAGTGAGCCGAGATCATGCCACTGCACTCTAGCCTGGGCAACAGAGCGAGACTCCATTTCAAAAAAATAAAATAATAAAATAAAGAAAGAAACAAAGAAAGAAACAAAGAAAGAAACAAAGAAAGAAATGAGGGTCCTTCTGTGTTGTCCAGGCTGGACTCAAACTCCTGGTTTCAAGTGATCCTCCCGACTTGGCCTCCTATAGGCATGACCCATGGCACCTGGTTCCAGCTTTCCTTTTCCTCTAGTATTTGGTTGTCATCTCTTACCTCCCTAACATTTCAAGATTCCTGGGAAAATGAAATTAGTTCTTCCTCACTAAAATGTGGCAACAGGGCTGGGCATAGTGGCTCACGCCTGTAATCCCAGCACTTTGGGAGGCCACTTTGGGAGGCCGAGGCAGGTGGATCGTTTGAGATCAGGAGTTCAAGACCAGCCTCACGAACATAATGAAACCCCATCTCTACTAGAAATACAAAAATTACAGGTGTGCCATGGTGTTGCGCACCTATAATCCAAGTTACTCAGGAGGCTGAGGCAGGAGAATCGCTTGAGCCTGGGAAGCAGAGGTTGAAGTGATCTGAGATCGCGCCACTGCAATCCAGTCCGGGCGACAGAGTGAGACTCTGTCTCAACACAAATAAATAAATAAATTAATTAATTAAATAAAATGTGGCAACAATTGTCAAACACATGAGTAATTATATTAACAGCACAAACTTGGATCCCCTGGAGTAAGTACTCTGGAAAAAGAGAGAAAGATTGAAAAAGAATAGGACTACTCTCATTAAAAAACCAAAGACCACAGCTGGGCATGGTGGCAGTGCACCACAGGAGCCTGAGTGAGGCAGGAGGATCCCTTGAGCCCAGGGTTTGAGGCCAGCCTAGTCACCATACTGACAGTCTATCTCAAAAAAAAAAAAAGGCTACTGGATGACAACAATTCATGTTTAGCTTACTATAGATAGAGATGGATATTTACAGAAACAATTATAGATTTGTGTGTATATATGGGTTAGTATACATACATATATCTTAGCTCTGTCTACTGGGAGAGCCTAGAAGCAATGACACCCCAGAAGCAATGAGTGTACCCAGCAACCACATCTTGGTTTCTTTTTCTCTTTTTTTTTTTTTTTTTTTTTTT
>NW_026652285.1:13984565-13993362 GCF_009828535.3 Hylobates moloch | reverse complement strand
AAAACACATGAAGAAATGCTCATCATCACTGGCCATCAGAGAAATGCAAATCAAAACCACAGTGAGATACCATGTCACACCAGTTAGAATGGCCATCATTAAAAAATCAGGAAACAATAGGTGCTGGAGAGGATGTGGAGAAATAGGAACACTTTTACACTGTTGGTGGGACTGTAAACTAGTTCAACCATTGTGGAAGTCAGTGTGGCGATTCCTCAGGGATCTCAAACTAGAAATACCATTTGACCCAGCCATCCCATTACTGGGTATATACCCAAAGGACTATAAATCATGCTGCTATAAAGACACATGCACACGTATGTTTATTGCGGCACTATTCACAATAGCAAAGAGTTGGAACCAACCCAAATGTCCAACAACGATAGACTGGATTAAGAAAATGTGGCACATATACACCATGGAATACTATGCAGCCATAAAAAATGATGAGTTCATGTCCTTTGTAGGGACATGGATGAAACTGGAAAACATCATTCTCAGTAAACTATCACAAGGACAAAAAACCAAACACCGCATGTTCTCACTCATAGGTGGGAATTGAACAATGAGAACTCATGGACACAGGAAGGGGAACTTCACACTCCGGGGACTGTTGTGGAGTGGGGGGAGGGGGGAGGGACAGCATTAGGAGATACACCTAATGCTAAATGATGAGTTAATGGGTGCAGGAAATCAACATGGCACATGGATACATATGTAACAAACCTGCACATTGTGCACATGTACCCTAAAACCCTAAAGTATAATAAAAAAAAGAAAGAAAAAAAAAAAAAAGAAATTTATTTATTTATTTATTTATTTATTTAGAGACAGAGTCTCACTCTGTCATTCAAGCTGGAGTGCAGTGGCACAATCTCAGCTCACTGCAACCTCTGCCTCCTGGGTTCAAGTGATTCTCATGCCTCAGCCTCCCAAGTAGCTGGGATTAGAAGCACGTACCACCATGCTCAGCTAATTGTTTGTATTTTTAATGCAGACGGGAGTTTCACCATGTTGGCCACGCTGGTTTCAAACTCCTGGCCTCAAGTGATCCACCCACCTCGGCCTCCCAAAGTGCTGGGATTACAAGCGTGAGCCCTCGTGCCCTGACTAGAAATTTATTTTTAGTCTCTATGTAGACTAACACATAGACTCCAGAATGTCAGTGTCTTAACACAATAGAAATGTATTTCTCAATACTGTTAATTTCAGCGGCCCTGGTGGACAGGCAGCTTTTCTCCATGTGGGGTTTAAGGGACACAGGCTCCTTCCTGTGTTTCTACTGTCCCCTGGGGCCTCTTTATAGCCAATGTAAAGATAACAACAAAGTGGAAAAGCTTCATTATTTCTTAAAAGTTGACCTAAGAGTCACACATATCACTTCCACTCACATGTCATTGATGGTTCCTGAACTAGTCCTATTGCCACAGTAGGAGGCAAGACTAGGAGAAAATATTACAAAGCATATATTTGACAAAATTATTATATCTAGAATATATAAAGAACTCTTGTAACTCAATAATAAGACAAACAATTGAGTTAGAAAATGGGCAAGAGAGGCAGGGTGCAGTGGCTCACACCTGTAATCCCAGCACTTTGGGAGGCTGAGGCAGGCGGATCACAAGGTCAGGAGATAGAGACCATCCTGGCTAACACAGTGAAACCCCGTCTCTACTAAATATACAAAAAATTAGCCGGGCGTGGTTGTGGGTGCCTGTAGTCCCAGCTACTTGGGAGGCTGAGGCAGGAGAATGGTGTGAACCCAGGAGGCAGAGCTTGCAGTGAGCCGAGATCGTGCCACTGCACTCTAGTCTGGGCGACAGAGTGAGACTGTCTCAAAAAAAAAGAGAAAGAGAAAATGGGCAAGAGATTTGAACAGACACTTCACAAAAGAAGATATACAGATGGCAAATAAGCCCATGAGAAGAGGCTCAACATCATTTGTTATTAAGTAAATTCAAATAAACCATGAGATACCACACACACCACTAGAATGACTAACATTAAAAATACTATTTCAAGCCGGGCACGGTGGCTCACGCCTATAATCCCAGCACTTTGGGAGGCCGAGGTGGGTGGATCATGAGGTCTGGAGCTCAAGACCAACCTGGCAAGATGGTGAAACCCTGTCTCTACTAAAAATACAAAAAGATTAGCTGGGCATAGTGGTGGGCACCTGTAATCTCAGCTACTCGGGAGACTGAGACAGAATTTTTTGAACCCGAGAGGCAGAGGTTGCAGTGAGCCAAGATCACGCCACTGCACTCCAGCCTGGGCAACAGAGTGAGACTCCGTCTCAAAAAATAAATAAACTAATAATAAAAATAATAACTATTCCAAGTGTTGACAATGATATGGAAAAACTGAAACTTTCATATGATGCAGGTGGGAATGTAAAATGATGCAACCTCCTTAGAAAACAGTTTGGAAGTTTTCTTATATATAAGATGTTTAACTTTTTAAAGTGATATAAATCACTGCACCCATCTATTTTAGAATATACATTTCCCAGAAATACATGGAGCACTTAAGAAATTTAATTACATTCAGGTCTCAACAAATTTCAAAGGACTGGTATACTGGTATCCTATAGACCACTTTCTCCAACAATAATTAAAAAATGCAGAAATCTAATTTAATGGTGAAGCATTGAATACTCTCCCTTTGAGACCAAAGAAAAGAGTGCCTGCTTATAACATTTTTATTCAATATTATATTGGATGAAGAGAATAATAATAAAGGCATAAGAATTAGAAAAGAATAAAATATTCATTATTCATTTATATGATTGGGCTACATAGAAAACACAAAAATCTATACAGAAATTATTAGCTTTAATAAAAGTTTAGCAAGTTGCTGAATAAAAGAATTAATATACAACAGTCAATGAATTTCTACAACCAGCATCAAATTACAAAGTAATTTTTAAAAAGATAATCATCGGTTGGGCACAGTGACACATGCTGTTGTCTTTACTCAGGAGGCTGAGGTGGGAAGATTGCTTAAGCCCAGGAATTTGAGTACAGCCTGGGCAGCATACCAAGACCCCATTCCTTGAAAATAAAAAATAAAAAAAAAGATAGTCACGCTAAAAAGATAAACTGAAATGAATAAATCTAACAAAAGTGATTTATGGAGAAAATTATAAAATCCTTTTGAAAATCATTAAAGAAACCTAAATAAATCAGAAGTTTCCTGGATATCTTTTAATTTTAATATACTTTCTTCTAAAATATTCAAAATGAAAGCTGGGCATGGTGGTTCACACCTGTAATCCCAGCACTTTGGGAGGCCGAGGCAGGTGGATCATGTGAGGTCAGGAGTTCAAGACCAGCCTAGCCAACATGGTGAAACCCCATCTCTACTAAAAATACAAAAATTAGCCAGGCATGGTGACGCACACCTGTAATCCCAGTTACTGGGGAGGCTGAGGCAGGAGAATCACTTGAACCCAGGAGGCAGAGGTGCAGTGAGCCGAGATTGTGCCATTGCACTCCAGCCTGGGAGACAAGAGCGGAACTCCATCTCGAAAAAATAAAATAAAATGAAATATTCAAAATTAACTTTTGAAAACACATATTAAAACAATTTTAAGTTTTTATGTTTTTATTATATTCATTCAAACATCACTGGTCCATTTACAGAACATCCAGACACCATTGTGATTAAGTTTGGTCATATTGATTATTTTTCCAATTTCAGTAATGTGAATTACAGAACTTTACATATTGTTTCTTTTTTTTTTTTTGAGACAGGGTTTTGCTCTGTTGCACAGGCTAGAGTGCTGTGGTGTGATCATAGCTCACTGCAGCCTTGACTCAGGCAATCCTCCCACCCCAGCCTCCTTGAGTAGCTGGGACCACAAGTGCACACCACGATGCCCAACTAATTTTTTAATTTTTTGCAGAGACAAGGTCTCGCTATGTTCATTAGGCCTCAAACTCCTGGGCTGAAGCAATCTGCCTACCTTGGCCTCCCAAAGTGCTGGGATTACAGGCATGCATGCACCACTGTGCCCCGCTTAGCTAACGAGTTTGGGGTTCATCATCCCATTCATTTTAAGGGCAAAGGAGTGACATGAAAAGCACAGCCTTAAGCTTCATTTGTCTCCTCTGTGCCAGGTGAATGGAGGAGGCACAACTAGGGGCAGGGTGACAGTGGGCCAGTGAGGAAGTGCCCAGCATGCAATAGTCTGGCCTTAAGGCAGGCCGTTGGCAGTCAAGATAGGAAAGAAAGGATGGTTACAGGAGCTGGGAAAAGATGGATGGAATGGGCTCACAGCTGGTTGCCTAGTTGAGGGAAACTAGTTAAGACAAAGACTAGAGGCCAGGCCTGGTGGCTCACACTTGTAATCCTAGCACTTTGGAAGGCCGAGGTGGGCGGATCACTTGAGGTCAAGAATTTGAGACCAGCCTGGGCTGGGCGCGGTGGCTCACGCTTGTAATCCCAGCACTTTGGGAGGCCGAGGCGGACGGATCACGAGGTCAGGAGATCGAGACCACGGTGAAACGCCGTCTCTACTAAAAATACAAAAAAATTAGCTGGGCGTGGTGGCGGGTGCCTGTAGTCCCAGCTACTGGGAGAGGCTGAGGCAGGAGAATGGCGTGAACCCGGGAGGCGGAGCTTGCAGTGAGCCGAGATTGCGCCACTGCACTCCAGCCTGGGTGACAGAGCGAGACTCCGTCTCAAAAAAAAAAAAAAAAAAAAAAGAATTTGAGACCAGCCTGGCCAACATGGTGAAACCCTGTCTCTACTAAAAATACAAAAATTAGCCAGACGTGGTGGCAGGCACCTGTAACTCCAGCTACTAGGGAGGCTGAAACACGAGAATCACTTGAACCCAATAGGCAGAGATTGCAGTGAGCCAAGGTCTCACCACTGCACTCAAGCCTGGGCAACAGAACAAGACTCTGTCTCAAAAATAAATAAATAAATACATAAATAAACAAAGACTCGGAATAATACTAGGGTACCACCACAAAGGCATTGTAGCCTTTACAAATGATAGTTATAGGCTTCCCTGGTCACACTGCCTATGGGTAACCCTGCTCCAGAAGGAGCAGTTAGAAAAAAAAATGATAGTTATAAGAACTACATAGCAATATGACTGGGCGTGATGGCTCATGCCTGTAATCCCAGCATGTCAGGGGGCCGAGGCGGGCAGATCACTTGAGGTCAGGAGCTCGAGACCAGCCTGGCCAATATGGTGAAAACCTGTCTCTACTAAAAATACAAAAATTAGCCAGCATGGTGACATGCACCTGTAATCCCAGCTGCTTGGCAGGCTGAGGCAGGAGAATCGACTGAACCTGGGAGGTAGAGGTTGCAGTGAGCCAAGATCGTGCCATTGCACTCTAGCCTGGGCAACAGAGTGAGACTCCATCTCAAAAGAAAAAAGAAATGCTACATAGCAATATGGGAAAATGCTTATAATATACTGATAAATGAAAAGAAGAGAGTTTTTTAAATCACATGTACCTATGGTTACAAATATCTTTTTAAGACACGAGAGAAAAATAAACTCAAACAAATTAATCATTCTACCCCAAAAATGTATTCCTACTTTGTTAGCATCAGGGGTTGAATTGTGTCTCCCCACAAATTTGTATGTTGAAGCACTAACCACTAATGTAACTGCATTTGGAGAGACCACCTTTAAGGAGGTACATGAGGGTTAATGAGGTCATAGGGATGGGGCCCTAATCCCACAGAACTGGTGTCCTTATAAGAAGAGGACGAGACACCAGTGATCTCTCTCCACATAAGGAGTGAGAAAAGGCCATGTGAGGACACAGTGACAAGGCACCATGTGCAAGCTGAGGCGTCAGCAGAAACCAACCCTGCTGGCAAATTAATGTTGGATTTTCCAAGCCTTCAGAACCATGAGAAAATGAATTTCTATGATTCAAGCCACCTAATCTGTGGTATTTTGTGATGGCAGTCTAAGCCGACTAATACAGCTAGCCAACCAGTCACCAAGTCCTATCAATTCTTCCATTGCAATTCTCCTTGCAACCATTCCTCACCATTCTGCACCATTCCACTGCCAACCTGGCTCAAGATCATCTTGTGCCCAGATGAATACAATAGACTCCTTTCTCTTCCCTGCCTTTATGCTTCCTGACTTGCTTCTCATATTCCTAGCACCAGTTCTTATCTTGCCTTATCCTATCATTTCAAATATCTGAGAGGTTTGAATCTGACAAGGGATATTTTCTCCTAGTACCAACCCTTGGTTCCCTCTCTCTAGAATTCACTGTGCTCATCTCAGACGTGAAGTTCTCTGGCCTGCCCTGGTGCACCAGAGTTCTTCCATTATAAGTGCAGAAGGAAATCCAGGTCGATGAGCACTCCAAGACAGGCATAAAGACCATCCGTTTCCCCCTCTCCTGCCTCGCCTGTGTGCCTTTTCTTAGTTTCATATTCCCAGGCTTCTACTGCAGGCAGCTTTTTCCACATGGAGGAAAAGAGACCAGCCAGGCATGGTGGCACACGCCTGTAATCCCAACACTTTGAGAGGCCAAGGCAGGTGGATGGCTTGAGCTCAGGAGTTCAAGACCAGCCTGGGCAACATGGTGAAACCCTGTCTCTACCAAAAAAAAATACAAAAATTAGCTGGGCATGGTGGTGCACACCTGTAGTCCCAGCTGCTTGGGAGGCTAAGGTGAGAGGATCACTTGAGCCTGGGAGGTAGAGGTGGCAGTGAGCTGTGACCGTGCCACTGCACTCCAGCCTGGGTGACAGAGCCAGATCCTGTCTCAAAAAAAAAAAAAGAGGGAGACCACCAAGAGCTTAGGCCTAAATCATCCCCCATTACCAAGCTTCATGGGAAATCTAAGTTTCTTTCTCTCAGCATACATATATCAAATCTCAGGAAGGACTGTGACTGCTCATTCTTGGGTCACACCCACCCATGAGTCAGTCATGCTAGCCAAGAGGAAAGGGGATTCTGGTAGGTCAGGGCTAGCTCATGATACAGTAGTTTGAAATGAAGAAAGAAGCCCCTCTCACGAGAAGAGGAAAGAGATGTCGAGCAGATATAAACAAGTATCTATTCTTTCAGGTAACACCCGTTCTGATGCAGCCCAGCACACAAGACCGTTCCCCAGTGTCACCCTTGCTGACTTTGCCACGTCCCAGTGAGAGAGAATAAGACAGTACCGGCCGGGCGCGGTGGCTCACGCTTGTAATCCCAGCACTTTGGGAGGCCGAGGCAGGTGGATCAAGAGGTCAGGAGATCGAGACCACGGTGAAACCCCGTCCCTACTAAAAAATGCAAAAAAAATTAGCCAGGCATGGTGGCGGGTGCCTGTAGTCCCAGCTACTCGGGAGGCTGAGGCAGGAGAATGGCGTGAACCTGGGAGGCGGAGCTTGCAGTGAGCCGAGATCGTGCCACTGCACTCCAGCCTGGGCGACAGAGCGAGACTCCGTCTCAAAAAAAAAAAAAAAGAAAAAAGAAAAAAAAAAGAGAATCAGACAGTACCTTCCTAGGCAGAGCCTGACACCTGTGCCGCCCCACACCTCCACGGCCATAGGTAATCTATTCCAATTGGTAATCCAGTTGAGAAGCATTTGAGCACTTGTTGGAACAATGGCAATCTTTTTTTTTCTATAATGATTCATACAAACTTGGCCATGGGGCTTTAAAAAGGAAGGAAAATAGACATCAACATCTCTGATGCAGAACTCCTAAGTTCTTCCAGAATAAAGTCAGGCCTCAATTTGACAGGAAGGATTTGTTTTGCAATACAAACCTGGCTTTAAAGGTTAGGTTAATACTGGATTAGAGGACAGAATAAATCTACAGAAGCTGCAACCTGGAAGATTTTTTTTTAAATATGGTAAAGCCAATGCTGGCAATGGAAAGGGAATTGAGTACACATGGATGTCGTTGGTGGAGGTGTAAAGCAGTATAAGCCTTTCCAAGAGCGATTTGGCAATTGTGTCTTTAAAAGTCCAATACCATTTGACAGACAAATTTCATTTCTAAGAATCTGTTCTAAGAAGATGGGCTGGGCGCAGTGGCTCATGCCTGTAATCGGAGGACTTTGGAAGGCCGAGGCAGGTGGATTGCCTGAGGTCAGGAGTTTTGAGACCAGCCTGGCTAACACGGTGAAATCCCATCTCTACCAAAAATACAAAAATTAGCCAGAAGTGGTTGTGCACATCTGTAGTCCCAGCTACTTGGGAGGCTGAGGCAGGAGAAGCGCTTGAACCCAGGAGACAGAGGTTGCAGTGAGCTGAGATTATGCCACTGCACTCCAGCCTGGGTGTCAGAGCAAAACTCCATCTCCAAAAAAAAGAAAATGATCCAGGCCAACATGGGTGGATCACCTGAGGTCAGGAGTTTGAGACCAGCCTGGCCAATATGGTGAAACCCCATCTCTACTAAAAATACAAAATTAGCTGGGTGTGGTGTTGCACACCTGTAGTCCCAGCTACTCGGGAGGCAGAGACAGGAGAATTGCTTGAACCTGGGAGGCAGGGATTGCAGTGAGTCAAGACTGTGCCACTGCAGCCGGGCGCGGTGGCTCGCTTGTAATCCCAGCACTTTGGGAGGCCGAGGCAGGCGAATCACGAGGTCAGGAGATCGAGACCACGGTGAAACCCCGTCTCTACTAAAAAATATAAAAAATTAGCCGGGCGTGGTGGCGGGCGCCTGTAGTCCCAGCTACTCGGAGAGGCTGAGGCAGGAGAATGGCGTGAACCCGGGAGGCGGAGCTTGCAGTGAGCCGAGATTGCGCCACTGAACTCCAGCCTGGGTGACAGAGCGAGACTCTGTCTCAAAAAAAAAAAA
>NW_026652285.1:13979407-13984465 GCF_009828535.3 Hylobates moloch | reverse complement strand
AAACAGGCCATGCAAGTGCTAAATTAGAAACATTGCTGTATTTAGGAGGGATGGGATGGATAATTTGTGTGATAGTAATTAAAATAACATAGTAACATTTAATTGAGCATGTATATGTCAGATAATATTATAAACACTTTATGTACATATCATTTAATTCTCATAGCATATTGGAAGGCAGTATATAGCCATGCTACTGAAATCAGACCACCTGAATTCTAATCCTTACTCTTCTGTGTACTGGCTTTATGACCTTAATTTATTTAACTTCCATGGGCTTTGGTTTATATTTATTTACAAAACAGTATGAGTGATAATAGTACATACTCCATAAACTGTTGAGAGGATTAAATGAAATAATTCAGGTAAAGCACTTTAGCACAGTGTCTTTCATAAAATAAGTGCTTCATAAATAATTAGCTACTATTATTTCTGTTGCTACTACTATTGTTACCCTCAAAAACTAAGAGTTACAGAAGTTAAGTAATTTGCCTAAGGCCACATAGTAAGTGGCAGAGCCAAAACACACAAGCCTGTCTTGATTCTAAAGTCATGATTTTTATCATTGGTCTCTTTGATACTAGTTCTGACTCTTTTCTGATTTTATTTTTAACATTCGAAGTATTTTTAATTAACATCAATGAGATATAACTTACATGTAATAAATTGCATCCATTTAAGTGTATAAATGGTTAAATTTTAACTCCAATTTTTTTATACAAAATTTTATACCCAGGTTATGGTATTTACTCATTTTGTTTAAACTGTTAAAAATCACGGTAATTGTTTTTAGATCACTTTAGCTTTCAGATATGTCTGTTAGCTCTTTTATAGATGTGAAGTAGATTATGGTATTTTTGAAAAGGAAATTTAGGGCCGGGCGCAGTGGCTCACGCCTGTAATCCCAGCACTTTGGGAGCCCAAGGCGGGCGGATCACCAGGTCAGGAGTTTGAGACCAGCCTGCATGGTGAAACCCTGTCTCTACTTAAAAAAATACAAAAAATTAGCCGGGCATCGTGGCGCATGCCTGTAGTCTCAGCTACTCGGGAGGCTGAGGCGGGAGCATTGTTTGAAACCGGCAGGCAGAGGTTGCAGTGAGCTGAGATTGCGCCACTGCACTCCAGCCTGGGCGACAGAGTGAGACTCTGTCTCAGAAAAAAAAAAAAAAAGGAAATTTAGGATTAAATAACTAATCAATATTGAGAGAGTACCAGCAGTAATAAGACTTATTCAGCCGGGCGCAGTGGCTCACGCCTGTAATCCCAGCACTTTGGGAGGCCGAGGTGGGCGGATCACGAGGTCAGGAGATCGAGACCATCCTGGCTAACACAGTGAAACCCCATCTCTACTAAAAATACAACAAATTAGCTGGGCGAGGTGGCGAGCGCCTGTAGTCCCAGCTACTCGGGAGGCTGAGGCAGGAGAATGGCGTGAACTCCAGGGGGCGGAGCCTGCAGTGAGCCGAGATCGTGCCATTGCACCTCCAGCCTGGGCGACAGCGAGACTCTGTCTCAAAAAAAAAAAAAAAAGACTTATTGTTCTAAACTTGCCATACATTACTGTACTGTAATTGTAATCACGGGGAAAAAAACCCTAGCGTCTCTTTATTTTCCATTTTTTTTAGAGCCCTTCAACCTCTGCCAATATCTTTGTAAAAATATTAACATTGTTACATTTCTATAGTCATTTGCCTCTTTTTCATTAAATGAATTATGATAAACAGTTGATAGAAAGTAGCGGCCTTGGCCGAGTTTGGTGGCTCACGCCTGTAATCCCAGCACTTTGGGAGGCTGAGGCGGGAGGATCACGAGGTCAAGAGATCAAGACCATCCTGGCCAACATGGTGAAACCTAGTCTCTACCTAAAATACAAAAATTAGCCAGGTGTGGTGGCACGCGCCTGTAGTCCCAGCTATTAGGGAGGCTGAGGCAGGAGAATCACTTGAACCTGGGAGGCAGAGGTTGCAGTGAGCTGAGATGGTGCCACTGCGCTCCAGCCTGGTGAAAGAGCGAGACTCCATCTCAAAAAAAAAAGAAAAGGAAAGAAAAGAAAGTAGCCATCTTGATTTTTTGTTTGTTTGTTTGTTTTGAGACAGAGTTTCACTCTTGTTGCGCAGGCTGGAGTGCAGTGGCGTGATCTCGGCTCACTGCAACCTCCACCTCCCTGGTTTAAGTGATTCTCCAGTCTCAACTTCCCGAGTAGCTGGGATTACAGGCACGTGCCACCACCCTCAGCTAATTTTTGTATTTTTAGTAGAGACGGGGTTTCACCATGTTGGCCAGGCGGGTCTCGAAATCCTGACCTCAGGGGATCCACCTACAGTAGCACTCCAAGTACCCACCCAGCCCAGTTGCTGCAGATTCCTTCCCTACCTTCTCTGCCCCCCCTCTTGCTCACTCCTGTGCTGTGCATCCTGCTCCGATCTCCCCCAACCCCGCCGACCCCCGAAACAAGGGAAATGCGAGGACACATCAAGTGGCAAAAATACTAGATTTACAAGAGGAAAGAGATGCATTGTTCAAAATGGAGATCGCATTGTTGCAGTTTGCAGGCCACACTGGCTCACTGTCTCTCCCCCACCAACCAACCCCTTCTTTTTCCTCTTCAAAAAATTTGTGCCCGTGCAGTGTCTCCACCAGGCAGGATTGAAACTTTGGCAAACACATATCCATTGCATTCATTTTTCTCCCCTTGTTTTGGTGTGGTTTTCTGGAATGAAAGAAGCCTCTTGGGCCGGGCGCTGTGGCTCACGCTTGTAATCCCAGCACTTTGGGAGGCCGAGGCGGGCGGATCACGAGGTCAGGAGATGGAGACCACGGTGAAACCCCGTCTCTGCTAAAAATACAAAAAATTAGCCGGGCGTGGTGGCGGGCGCCTGTAGTCCCAGCTACTCGGAGAGGCTGAGGCAGGAGAATGGCGTGAACCCGGGAGGCGGAGCTTGCAGTGAGCCGAGATCGCGCCACTGCACTCCAGCCTGGGTGACAGAGCGAGACTCCGTCTCAAAAAAAAAAAGGAAGAAGCATCTTGTTTTGCAAACCTCTTTGCATTTCTAATGAGGTTTCTTTTCGGATTTTTATTGTATATCTGTTCCTTAAAAGGGAATTAAGGATTTGGATGGATTGTGGCACACAAACACACAGAAAAACATGCCTGTTTTCACACCCCTGGCTGTGGTTTTTAAATTGTGTTAAGGAAACGGATCATTTGGGTTAGTAGGGGAACCTTACCTGGTCCTGTGTGTTTGTTTTTATTTTTTGAGTGCTAATGGGCCCGTGCAACAGTTGCTGGTAAATGGCTGATTAAAAAGCAAAGCAGAAAGCCAAACAAGATCCAACCAAATTTGGTAATTCATCCGATTCAAAATTGTTTTGGTTAAATCAAAAATAAAAGTACATGACTGCAGGAACGTGCGTCTTAACTCATTTGATCGCTTTGCCTTGCTTGGGAAATGCAGTTTCGTTTCACCTGTTGCAGAAGATGTATAGTTGATCATCTAGACATAATTGCTGAAGATGAACTTTTGGACAACTTCTGAGTCACACAGCGTCAGTATCAGATTTCTTACACAATGACTTTTACTTTTCACTCTATTTCTGAGGAAAAAGCCCTCCCGAAATCTATAATGAATTTCTCCATGGTAACCCCTCTTTCACACAGAAAAGTTTCTCTAGGCTGGTGCTGAGCTGCATTTTGTTAAACACAGCGGGCTCTCCCAACCCCCCACCCCCTCACCCCCCGCTCCCCAAGGCTGCTTTGTATTAAATACGTAGTTGCAATTTCCTAAATTGTGAAACTAATCGAAGCAACAACCGGCAAGACTTTTTGTTTATAATTTTGCAAATCTAGATTAATTAAATTCGAATCTGGTTTTAAAAGCATTTAAAAAATGAAGTTTATAAGGAAATATTTGTGAGGAAAAAGGACCCTTTTTTCCTTGAAGTAAGGCATGTCATGTCTTTCTCAGACTAGGGTAGTAGAAGTGGTTGAATTGAAAACTTTCCGTTTTTTTAATAAATGCTTAAAAAGAAGTAGGGTAGTATTATGTTAAGCCAAATGTAAACCCATGTAGGTTGTCCTAACATAAACTGGAAACAGATATTTCTTGTGCCCGATGGTCAGAATCATTGCCAGACTTGTCCGGGGGAGGCTGGCTGGAGAATGAAGGGAATGAATGAAGTGTCAGGTATTTATGTCGTATGTGTAGAAAGGACTACATGTAAATTCTTGGCAACTTAATTTTAGTACTTTTTTTTTTTTTTTTTTGAGACAGAGCCTTGCTGTCGCCTAGGTTGGAGTGCAATGGCGGGATCTTGGCTCACTACAACCTCCACCTCCCGGGCTCAAACGATTCTCCTGTGTCAGCCTCCTGAGCAGGTGGGATTACAGGTGCCCACCAGCATGCCTGGCTAATTTTTGTATTTTTAGTAGAGGTGGGTTTCACTGTGTTGGCCAGGCTGGTCTTGAACTCCTGACCTCAAGTGATCTGCCCCCCTCGGCCTCCCAAAGTGCTGGGATTACAGGCATGAGCCACTATGCCCGGCCCTTAGATGTGTCTTGTGCTTTACATGCAAGTGTATGTTAGTAATGGACTTCTTTTGTAAAATAATTTCATTACTACTAGAAAAGTGTATATATGTATATAGGGTGTGTGTGTGTGTGTGTGTGTATATATATATATATATATATATATTTTTTTTTTTGTACAGCGTCTCCTCTCAGGCTGGAGGGCAGTGGTGCCATTCCAACTCATGGCAACCTCCATCTCCTGGGTCAAGTGATTCTCCTGCTTCAGCCTCCTGAGTAGCTGGGATTACAGGCACCTGCCACCACACCCAGCTAATTTTTGTATTTTTAGTAGAGACGGGGTTTCACCATGTTGGCCAGGCTGGTCTTGAACTCCTAAACTCAGGTGATCCACCCACCTTGGCCCCCCAAAATGCTGGGATTACAGGTGTGAGCCACCACCTCAGACGAAGTTTATTCTTTTGATTTTAAAAATTAAAATTAAATCCAAACCACAATGAGATGCCACTTCACATTCACTAGCATGGCTGTAA
>NW_026652285.1:13953941-13979307 GCF_009828535.3 Hylobates moloch | reverse complement strand
CAAATTTTCTAGATCTCCTTAAATACTATCATTTTTCACTACTTTTATCTTAACTGTTAAGTTCAACATTTTCTATAATATTAATATATTGTGAAAATTTCCTTACTTTCTTATTTGTCCCAGGTTAAATGTTTTGCAGTCTCTACCTCACCCTGTGAAGCATAAACGTTGTACATGCTGTACAAATAATACATAGTTCATGTGCTTAGACATTGCACAATTTTTATTTGGTTGACAATAGCTAATGTTTTCTTCTTCATTTTCTATTTCCTGATTTTTCTTTATTTAGTATATACTACATTATCATAAAAATAAGAACGTTTTACAAACTAAAGCAAAAGCAACCCTAGGAATAAAATGCACAAATAAAATATATAAACATACAATTAGATGTACCATGTACCCTTCTAATTTATTTAGACATTTAATTTTAGTACAACTTTAATTAAAGTCTGTGTATTATCTGTCATCTTAGTATTTTTTATATAACAAGTTTTGTAAGTCAAAAAGTCTCAATGTCATTATAAACTATCTTGGCAGAGGTTGATCTCCAAGGAATAATTCCTCTCCCAAATTATGCCAATCAGAATTTCCCTATACCATAATTCTTTCAATCAGTTTCAGAGGAATAATGAATTTCAGAATTGTTCAAGGTACTTGTTGTAGTTCAAGTATATTTTGACAGGTGTAAAACTGTAGACAGACTGATACAAACATATTCTAATTGACTCAAAAATATAGGGGACCTATTTTTAAATCTAGATTTTAAAATGTCGTGTCGACATATACATGTTCTCTTTGTGAAATAATTGCTTTTTATTCTCTGGATAGAATAATTTAATCTTTAAACCTTCAATTCACTGTTAAAAACAAAATATTACATAAGATATGCTTATAAAAATAATTCGCAACTAGCTTTTCAATTCAGAAATATATGTGAAAAATCATCAAGCATCTAATGGATTTCAAGGAGAAATGGGTTAGTAATTTATTCCATATGTCTCAATTTTTCCTAGACACAAGGCTTCCTTTAAAATAATTGTAGGCATTTAAGAAACCATGTAAACTAAAAAGAAATTATGACACTGCCGCTTAGGTTTTTTAAATCTCTGGACATGAATCAATATATTTTTTAAATTTTATCTTAATTAGACATTGTGAGTTCACCATCTTACTGTCAGTATAGCATCCAGGCTGATTATCACAGATTACAAGTTCAACTATCAACTGTGTTCTGAGAGTTTAAAAAAATAAGTGAATGTATTTGGGTATTCTTAAAGCAGGAGTGAGGACACAGCGAAAGTGAGGCAAGGAAGAGAGAAAAAAATAAAACAGGAAAGATAGAAAAGCCAATAGCACATGTGTTAAGAGGCAGTTTCCTGTGTTAGGTATCTGGGCTTAATTTTATGGGAAGCTATGTGGAACATGCCTCAGAATGACATCACTGAATCCAGGGAGATTCTTCTTAGTTACCCTCACCTTTTCTTCCCACTTCATGCCCAGTAACAAGCTCCCGTGCTGCTACAGAAAGTCCTCAGCTAGAAACAGGTGCAAATTCTGGAGATGAGACCTTGTAGAGTGTTAAGAATGGTTTTCTTCCCAGCAGCTACAGGTAAGGAATAGGGGCTGGGCTATTAATACATCTGCCACAAGTCAATATACCCCTTATGCTCCTTTTGGTGATCGACAATGTATTTAAAATATTAGATGATCAAGAAGGGCTGCAGAAAGGAGGAAACAGAAGGAAACAGCACATCTCTTGGTTTATTTTTATTCATGAGTTTCAAGGAAAATGCATTGGGAGTTCCTGGCATAGAGAATGTCACAAAGACATGTTTTCAATAGTGGTGCTATCCCTAGGGCAGAGAAGACCCAGAGAAAGCCCAAGTGGCTGCTGGAACAAAGTCAGGCACCGTGCCACCTATCCACACTCCTTGGCTCTGCCATCATGCTGAAGATCGGTTTAAAGGACTGGCTTCCCTCCCCCGAAAATTAAAAGAGCACAAACTGAGAAATTGACTGCAGGAGACAGCAGTGAATTATGCTGTTCTCAGGGGTCACCTCAGGTTTGGAAGCATTCTTTCAAATTAACCCATCTCAGGCCATCTGCAAAGAAAGGTGGTACCTAACTTTTTTTCTTGTCAGCATTTGGTAGGGGTGTTTTATTGACTAAATATGTTCCCACAACTTAGTTTTTTGTAACTAACTAAATATACTAGATTTTTAAATTTTATCATCAAAATCTATAGGCAATTTTTGATTAAAATAGACCCCACATCTATGTCCTGCTTTTTCTTCTTCTTACTAATTACATTGCTGTATAAAAGAACGAGACTTCAGAATCAAGAATATCTTGTCTCTTGGCATTGAATTTATACAAGGTGCTCTTTCTTTAAAGCTGTCTCAAAGGACATATTTTTACACATTAAAAAGGAAGATCGGAATGTAGTTGTATGCAATGCTCCAACATATTAATAATTACAATTAGGAGGTAAATGTGGTCAAAGCTATAGAAAGACTTGAGATGCCATTTATATTGATTACTGTATAACACTCTACAAACAGAAATTGTTAAATAATAGTTTAAATATTTTGTAGCATTTCAAATATTTTAGTGCCTGAAGTTTCTCCTCTTATATAGTTCAGATTATCAATCTGAAGACTTACTCCACTAGTTAGTATGTTTTTAGTCTCATTTGAGTATTATATGAAAGCAATTTTCAGTTAAATGTGTTCCGGTTACATAAAACATTACAAATTAGTGAGTATTTAATTACATTTTCATGTTCCTGTAATGTCTTTAGAAGATTGTCGTATTATTACCTATCAATATATGTATGCTTTGTCAAAGAAAAATCAAACATATATATCATTGAAATTGAAAATTTTTAAAAGTACTTATTCTGTTGAAAAACCACATCCATAGGAACAATTACAATATAATATTGTGAACATGTAAATATATATATCCTATGTCTATTTTATATATAAGCATATATGATTAAAAATATAAGAATTTTTAAACCTAGTATTATAAAGTAAAAATTAGTTAACTTCTGATGATTATTTGTTAATTAAGATATAATTATTTTGATTTGGGTGATTTTAAATATTAAATTACATGACAAAAAGTTCTTTATAAAATGTTTGTGATTTTTACATTGGTTTTATCACTTTATTCCACTATTTTATTTTAAGATGACCTCGTTTAAAACACTGTATTCATCTTAATTAAATTAAATTCCATTTGTAAAAAAATTAACAAATGATTTGCTCTATTATACAGTGCGGTTATAAACTGAGTCAGTATCTCAAGATTTAATCCCCATTATCGTCATCTGTGGCCCTATTTGTTTTATAAATGTATTGTCTTTTTCCATGCCTGTCACATCTCTATTGCTCATTCAGTTTTCTCTTTGTCCCTTATAGGGAGCATTGCCTATCTCTAGATTAAGCAAAAGTTGCATCTTAAAAAAGCACAATAACCTGCTCAATCTTTCTTACACAGAGAAATGTTTGTTAAGTAATTAAAGTGTAGATAATGATACAAAGAGCTTGATTAAATTAGATGCCAAAGTACCCTTGTGATTCAGAATATGAATGGTATTTAATTTATTTGAAATCAATAATTGCTGAGTGACATTAATGCCAATATTTCAGAAGTTGTTCTAGTTAGTGAAATGTATACAACACGCAAAAGATTCAGAACTCTGAAGGGCAACATTATTCTATAAGAATTAATAATTAATTCACATTAATTATTGGAGAGAAATAATTATTAAGAATTAATGACTGAGAAAATGTTTTTATTTTTTATTTAGAAAATTATTTTGTGCATGAGCATTACTGCAAGTTTTGCAAGAAACATAAATTTAAAGAAACAATTATGTGCACAAGATGAATTTAATAACATCTTGATATTTTCCACTATTACAGTTTTATTTGGTAAATCTTTAAATACACATCGTCTAAAGATAAATGAATCTTGGAAATCTTGTAGGTAAGGGTAAATATTAGGATGCATCCAATTACATTTACACACATACAATTACATTTACACACACATACATGCACACACACTGATACACGTGTGTATATATATACATGAATTTACTAATTGATTTTAACTAATATTATATTTATAAGAGCCAGTAGGTTTGATATATATTGTTGAACCTGAAAAATATTTATTATATACATGTTTAAAATACACAAAGAAATAAATAGTAATTAAATTAGGAATTTGAAACTCTACTAAAATATAGTAGTTTTATATATAGTTTATGATCATTATAAATTCTTACACTGAATAAATATTTTTATTTTTATAATAAATTAATATATTTGATACATACGTGTACTTTTTTACAATTATTTTTGTCATACAGACTCATGTCATGCATAATAACATTTCAGTCAAAGATACATATACAAAAGTGGTCCCATGAGATTATAATACATATTTTCACATACTTTTCTATGTTTAAATATGTTTAGATACATAAACTCTTACCACTGTGTTCTTATTGCCTGCAGTATTCAGTACAGTAATGTAGTACACAGGTTTGTAGCCTAGGAGAGAGAGGCTATACCATATCATCTAGACGTGGTAGGCTGTACAATCTAGGTGTTTGTAATATTCTCTCTGATGTTTGCAAAATGATGAAATTGCCTATGGATGCATCTCTTAGAACATATCCCTATCATTCAGTGATGTGTGACTGTACTAAAATGCTCAATCTAAGTTTCAATGCCCTCCATAAAATTATTGTACTGTGAAATACAGATCTCTCACCCATGGCCTGAATATGTTTGCAAACTAAGCAGATCATGGGAAGGAGAATGTACTGGCATCGCTGGGATGATTTTCTCACACTACATGAATAATATCTCCAGACTTCGCGAATATGAGCCACTTGCATAGAGTTAAAGTAGGCATCTCTTTGCTGGGAAATTTATCAAATGGGAGTATGAAGTGTTTTTAAAAGATACTTGTTTGTTTGTAGCCGATAGACCTACAGTGGCTCATGGCAATTGTTGAGGTTGCTAAGATTTGGTGGAAGGAGGCAAAATGAAATGGCCACTTATATGGTATATGGATCACTTGTTTCTGTTGAGTTACGGATTCAGCTGGCTATTTCTCCCAATGTTAGTTATTTGGAGAAATAAAACGATGGTAATTTTGGGGTAACAAATACAATATTTGATGAAAGCAAATTTATTGAGGGTCAGACAAACTACAAGATACTTTAGGCTGCAAAGTCAACATGAGACTTCTGGCCCAAATTGTGTAGAGTTTGGGTCCAGCTGCAAAGTTCAAAGGAAGAGGCCACCTAAGACTATTCTCACTTCTGACACCAACTGCCAGTTCAGGGGTTTCCCCAGAACACCTTCAGTTTCAAGAATTTACTAGAAAGACTCACAGAACTCATTGAATGCTGTTGTACTCATGGTTTATAATAGAGAAAGGGTAGAAATTAGGACCAATCAAAGGAAGAGACATATAAGGTGGAATCTAGGAGGATTTTGAATGTTAAGTTTCCATTGTCTTCGGGACATATTACCTGTCATTGTTGTACAGCAATAAACATGGAGTACTACCAACCTGGGGAGCTCACCTGATGCTAAAAAGATACTATTTAGAAGATGAAAAGACAAATGAAAGGATGAGATAAGATGACCTTCCACATTAAGGCACTGGAAAAAATAGCAAACTAAACCTAAAGCAGAAGGAAGAAAATAAAAATTAGATAAATTAATAATTTATAATAATATTTGTTAGTATTGAATAATTGATATTAATTGTTGACTAACTTTTTTTAAAAAGAGAAATATTCACTTCCCAGTTTATTCTGTGGGGCCAGTGTTACCTTGATACAAAAATTAGTCCAAATATCATAGAAAAATAAATCTACTGTAAGTATAAATGCAAAATTCCTTAAAAAATACTAACAAATCAAATCTAGCAACATGTAAAAGAATTATACACTATGACAAAGTGAAATTTATACTAGTAATCCCAGGTTGGTTTAACAACCCAAAATCCATTAAGGTAATACATCTTATCCATAGAATAAGAAACAAGAATTGCATGATCATCTCAATAGATTCAGAAAAGGCATTTAACAAAATCCAAATGCTTTAATGATTAAAAATAAAAATAAAAAATGAACCAGGAATAGAAGAGAACTTTCTACACCAGATACGTGGCACCTGTGAAAAGCCAACAGCAAACAGTCAACTTAATGGTGAAAGAAAAGATACTTTCCCGCTATGGTCAGAGATAAGAATAGGATATATAATTTTACCTCTTCTAGTCAACATTGTACTAAAGATTTTATGCAGGGCAAATCGGCAAGTAAAGAAATAAGAGTCACCCATATTGAATAGGAAGAAATTATTTGCAAATAACATATTCTTGTATATAGAAAATTTTAAGGAATCCACTGAACGATAGAACTAGTAAATTATTTCAGCAATATTACAGCATACAAGATAAATATACAGAAATCAATTGCACACATCTACAATGAAAACTCCAAAATAAGAAAACACTTCAATTTACAATAGCATCAAAAAAATGAAATAATTAACTTGGAAAATGTGATACAATATTTTACTCTGAAAATTAAAAATTATTGTTTAAAGAAGATCTAAATAATTAGCAAACCTCTTACAGCCATGAATTGGAAGATTTAATATTGTAGTACTTCACAATTTGAACTACAGGTTTGATGAAATCCCTGCAAGTATCACAAGAGACTTCTGTCTAGAAACTGACAAGCTGATTCTAAAATACACATGGAATTGTAAGGGACTCAAAATAGCCAAAATAATCTTGAAAAAATAAAACATATTAGGATAATTCACACCCCTGTGTTCCAAACCTTACTGCAAAGCACCAATAATCAAGACAACACGATACTGATTAAGGAAAAATATCTAGATTGGTGGAAGAGAATTGAGAGTCCATATATAAAACTATGTATCTATAGTCGATGGATTCTTACAGTGGTGCCATGTGCAATTCAATGAGGAAGAGACAGTCTTTGAACAAACTTTGAGTCAACAACGTATGTGCGGATCACCACTTGCAAAATAATGAATTCGAACCCTTACCCCAAAGCACACAAAAATATTAATTCAAATGAATTAAAGACACGTGCAAAAGCTAGAATAAAGCATACGGGAAAATCTTCAGGATTTTGGATCTAGCAAATAAATAGCTGTAACACCAAAAACATGAGCAACAAAATAAAAATTAGATATTTAAAATTTCTTAAAAATTAAAGAAATTGTGTTTCAAAGGACAACCAAGCATGTCAAAAGGCAGCTCAAAAATTGTGAGAAGATACTTGAAAAACATATGTGTATGTCTGTATATATGTATCTTGAATATAGAAAAATTGTTTTAACTCAGTAACAAATATCCCAACTTAAAACGGATAAATGATAGGAATAGATGTGTTTCCCAGGAAGATACACCAACGGTCAATAATCCCATAAAAAGATACTCAATAGCATTACTCATCAGGCAACTACAAATCAAAACCACAGTTAGATACTCAATGGCTAGGACTGGCCACTTTGGAAAATAGTTTGATGGCTTCTAAATATGTTAAACGTAGAATTGTCATATGACCTAGAAATTTATTCCTAGGTATACACCCAGGTTATTGGAAAGAGCTGTTCAAACACAAATTGTACACAAGTATTTTTAGCAGCAGTATTTAAAATAGCCAAAGGCTGAACACAACTCAAATGTCAATAAAAATATTATTGGATAAACAAAATGTTATATCCATGAAATTGAATGTTACACAGTTATAAAAAGAAATAAAGTACCAATACATATATGAACCTTGCTAGCATTATGCCAACTGAAAGAAGCCAGGCACGAAAGGCCTTCTATTATATGATTCTATTTACACGAAAATAGGAAAATCTATAGAGACAGAAAACAGATTTGTGGTTGCTTAGGATTGAGTAGGGGATGGGCGCATAGGAGGTTAACAGCTAAAGAAGGTGTGGTTTATTTTTGAAGTGATGAAAATGCTCTAAAATTCATTGTGATGATGGTTCCACTTATCTATGCATATACTAAAAGCCATGGACTTGTACACATTAATGTGTGCACTCTATGTAAATTATATCTCAATAAATCCTTTCAAAAATACACAGAAGAGTAAGGGGTTTTGGAGTGTTGCAGCTGGGAGGCAGTTTGAAATACTGACAATAGGTCTCATTGAGAATGTGAAGTTTCAGTAAAGACTTGAGGACGTTGAATGAGCTGATCAATGGATATATGGAGGGCTATCTTTCCAAGCCAAGAAATTAACTAGAGTCTAGGTCATAAGGCAGCAGCATGTTGGCATGTCCAGAGGACAATGAGGTGGCCAGGACCACTGGTAAGATCAAGGGTGAAGATATAAAAGAATTTTGGCGGTTAATATGGGGCAGATCATGATGGGCTTGCAGACCATTGTAAGAGTTGTGGCTTTTACTGTAAATGAAATGGGGAGACAAATCATTATCCCATTATCAATATTTTAATAAATTGGATCCATGAACCAAATCCAATGAGATTAAATTAATTAGTAATATGCAAATTTGTATTAAAATTACAAAAATTACTTGCACATTTCAGGAGAGTCATGATTGTTTATCAGCAATAATAAACATGAATTTTAATTGTGATCAGCTAATTGAGATTAATTGCAATACATCATGCTTTATAATGTGACTGTCAAAAGGAAAATATGATTGTAATCTGATACTACATCTATCAATGTTTTTGATTCACAAGACTATAGAGTAAGCCCCTAGTTTTCAAAGCCAACTTATGAGGCAGTGACATGTTATGCAAGTTTGCTGCTTTCTGCCAACAGTGGTCCTTGGTCAGCTGGAACAAATTGTTTTACCTACACCACTAGGTCTAAAAAAAGTTTGGATTACAATGAACACAGATACACCTTCATCCCTTCAGAAATACCTATCAATTACTTCCAATACAGAATGAAAAATTGACAAAGGAAATAGGTTGATTGTAAAAATGCCAGTTAGCTTGCATCTACATGAAAGAAAAATGCCATTTTTATTACATTAGATCATTGTTTTACATGAGTTTTGGTATAGCAAAATGTTGAACCAAGGGCAAAGGGAGATGAATTAATTAGGTCTTAAGATATCAAGAATTTAAAAGAAAAGGAAGGTCATCTTTGAAGGTTAGTGACATAGCATTCATCTTCTGTTGTCACCTTTTCCGTCATTCCCTGTATGCCTGATGGACAGCTTTCACTCAAGTTCAGAGAACAGCATGCAAAGATTAGCTACCAATTAATCTTTATGAAGTGAGCTTAATTTCTAGCCAGACTGAGCTTACATTTTAGCAGGAAGCATTTTTAGGAGATGTTTATGTTAGAGTTTGCCCTTCTTGACAAAGTGAGACGTAAATGTCTACTTTATAGACATGAATTAAGATGGAAAGATATTTGGGGGAAACGTTTACTCAAACGCTAAATGATAAAGGTACACAAAGGGCAAATTATACTAGATTTCTTTCCCACTTGTTTTCTATGTCTCATGCAATTCACCTTGATTCCCTTCAGTTTCTGTTTAATGTAGAAAGTGGCATTTTCATTATTTTAAGCTTCTAGCATAATGAAAGAATTTCTCTTTTTCATGAACTGGATCATAAATGAAAGGTAGAAAGAGTGTCCTATATCATATTTATTGTTCAACAAAACACTGATGCACAGCTTAAATTCAGTTTAAAAAAGAGAATTTATTGAACATCTAACACATACATAAAAGGCAGTAAAGACAAATGAAAAGAGGGCAGGATATTGAAGTATACAGACTTTAATGCTGACTTCTGTATCTTAGTAAGTTACTCCACGTTACAGAGGCTCAATTTCCCCTGATTTAGGAAGGCAATGCTAATGGATATTGCATAGGTGTAAGTATAACAATGTTATATTTAAGATAACCCCACAAGCTTTGTATAAGGCAGAAAATAAATACATGTAACATTAATAAATAGTTTATTACATTTGTATGCTACCTGCAGACTAGAGGAAGCAAGAAACACAGCCACTATGCTTGATTAGCATTATATTCTAATTTGGAATATAAATAGAAAAGAGAAAAATAGAAAGCTATGCATAAACACATGCATTAAAATGAATTTTATGTGGACTTTCATGAAAATGTTCCTAAGGTATTTTATTTTTTTATTGTGGTAAAATACTCATAACATAAAATTTACTCTGTTAACCATTTTAAGTGTACAGATCAGTGGTACTAAATATAGTCATAACATTGTGCAGCCATCCCTACCATCCATCTCCATAACTCGTTTCATCTTGTATAACTGAAACTCTATACCCATTAAACAATACTTCCCCATTCTTCCTCCCCCGAGCTTGTGGCAACCATCATTGTACTATCTCTATGATTCTGTCCACTTTAAGTCCCTTATACAAATGGAATTATACTGTATTTGTCCTTCACTGACTAACATTTCACTTGGCATAATATCCTCAAGTTTCATCCAAATTGCAACATATGTCAGAATATTTCCCTCATGTTTAAGGCTGGATAATATTCCATTGTATGTCTATATCATATTTTGCTTACCCGTTCATCTGTTGTTGGACACTTCAGTTGCTTCTACATTTTAGCTATTGTCAATAATGCTGCTGCAAACATGGGTGTGCAAATATTTTTTCAAGACTCTGCTTTCAATTCTTTTGCTATCCTGAGATGTGGCACTGCTGGATCATATGGCAATACCATTTTGATTTTTTGAGGAACTACCATACTCTTTTCCACAGCAAACATAGCGTTTGGCATTCCCTCCAATACTGCAAAAGGAATCGCCACATCCTTGCCTGTGGATTTTATTCACAAGTCCTGTGGCTTGTCTCTACATCCCGGCCACCATGTGTTATTTCCTGTTTATATATATGACATCACAGGTGCAGGAAGTAATGAATTAAATTGGAAGGATAAACATGTAGAAAAATAGAGGTAAATACTGACTACATAAAACCATAGGAATAATAATTTTGGATGATCTATCTATTATATACCTATTTATCTAACATCTATCTGTTCGTCCATCTGTAATTAAAATATATTACAGTTAGAGAACAGAGAAAAAAGTAGGAATACATGAATTTAAAATTTTAATTCTTAGATTGTCTCACAGCATCGTTATATGAAAGAAAATTTATAGGTCAATATCTCAACTATAAATATAACATTCTTAAAGTATTCAAATACATTGAATTACAGCATGAATAATATATTACAATCCATTGAAGTTTATTTTATTCCAGGAACACAAAAATACAAATCTCATTTGCAATTAAAAAAAAACAAATCGATACATATGATTGATATATATACACATTTAATGTATTTTTAAATATACATTTTTTAAAATAGAAATTTTTCTAGGACAAATATTTATAATAAAATATCACTGAAAATAGTGTTATTAGCTAATACCTTCCTAATAACTGTGGTATTACATAAGAAACCAAAATTAAAATTTCAGATAAACTTAGAAACTAAAAATTTTAAAAATATTATTCTGTTCTCCATATGTTCATATTTAATCATATTATTTCTTGTTTTCATTCTTCAGTGTTGCTCTACTAAAATTTAACATACAATTCTAACTTTTGATTTCTGTTCTTATTACTCAAAATTGTATACATTTTCTCATGCTCTTAATTTAGTTATGCTACTTTTCTGTACTCTTGGAATTTTCACATTTGTGTTCACTCTCTTTTGAGTTCCCATATTATCAAATAAGCTTTTTTCCCTCTTTTTGACTTGAAGGTTCATCTTCTCATAATTATTTTGTCCACTCAGTTTCTTTTTATTCTCAGTTAAGTGCCTCTCCTCTGGCTTCTTTTCATTTATAAGGTTTCTTTTCATCTTAAGCCAGTCTTTTATTTATATTTTGATTCTGTTTTGTGGAGGACATGCTTCCCTGAATTTTATGGAAGAGGCCAAAAGATTTGTTCAAGTGTTTACCTGATACATTGGATTAAATTATCTAATGTACACACTCTTAATTTAAGTCTAAGGGTGACTGTCTACTCTTGATTTTATATAGTATTATTTTTCTTACCATCCAAGTCCATCTTCATCTATTTGTATATGATCAATAAAAATATATTTGTCCAGAACCTTGCTTTGGCGGAGTTACTTCTTTCTAAGTAGTAGAGGTAGCAGTTGAGACATGAGCTGGGTTCTGGGTCAGTTTAGATGAACCTTTGGACATTCCTCCTTTTGGTCTGTATGACCGAATGAATGCAGTTCTTGCTGTCTTGCTCCTCTCCTTAATACATTGAACCATTGCAGCAGATGAGAAGGAATAATCTTGATCTGCCATTCAGGTGGAACACGTTTTCTCCAACCACACCCATAGGTTGTACTCGCACTCGGCCAGAAGATATCCTGTCAATGATATGGAGATGTATCTATCTATCTATCTAGATATCTACTTTGGTTTATGCTCTCTGGTTTCCTGTAAATTATCTCCTTAAAATGAATATCAAAAGAGAGCTTGGTGATGGCAGTGTTATAAAATCCTCAAAATGCAGCACCCGCACGCAGAGGAATTTGTAGATTCTGGGATTCTAATTCAGATACCAAACTATATAAAAAGGGAATTGGTCATTGAGGGTTGCTAGGCTGTTTGTTGAGCATATTTGCTGTTTTCATGACTTTGAAATTATTTTAGAAATCTAAGCTTTTTCCCAGTGTGCTGCAAGATGATTTGATTTTAATGCATAAGCACTAATTCTCCCCTAAGATTTGTACAACATATTTGCTCTGATAAGCCATAGCCAGCAACTCACTTCACAGCAATTTATAGCATTTCCACGATAAGTTGAATTATTTTTAACTAGACTCTCTTTGCCTTAATAAAAATATGAAGAAGCAATATACTTGTTCTAATTAGGTTCAAAGGTTGGCAATCTCTCTCCTGGAAAGAATAATAAAACTTTTCAGCGGCCTCATATATAGACACAAACACGCAAGCACTATTCATAACATTTAAAGCACATTCTGTTCTATGACTTCATTTGTCTAGCGCAAAATAAAACGATCTCAGTATATATCAAGTACCAATTTTTTTGTATGGCCAATTATACGTATTTTATTTTTTAATGATTAGAGTGTTCTTGAAGCTCTTTATATTTCTTTGTCAATGAACTAAACATTGACAAATATGTAGGGTTTTCCACATAAGAACATTATTAACATCAAAATAGAAAGCTGGCGGTAGAAATAATGATTGGGAACACAGAATCTCTACTCAGCGTTCTAGTTCTGCCATACCATAACTTTGTGATCTCAGGAAATATCTCTCCATGTTGTCATCTCTATGTATAGTTCTGTCATTTTTCTTTTTTTTTTTTGAGACGGAGTCTCGCTCTGTCGCCCAGGCTGGAGTGCAGTGGCGCGATCTCGGCTCACTGCAAGCTCCGCCTCCCGGGTTCACGCCATTCTTCTGCCTCAGCCTCTCCGAGTAGCTGGGACTACAGGCGCCCGCCACCACGCCCGGCTAATTTTTTGTATTTTTAGTAGAGACGGGGTTTCACCGTGGTCTCGATCTCCTGACCTCGTGATCCGCCCGCCTCGGCCTCCCAAAGTGCTGGGATTACAAGCGTGAGCCACCGCGCCCGGCCATAGTTCTGTCATTTTTCAATAAGAGCTTGTTTCTTGATTATGAAGTACTAGTTACTATAACTATTATCTTGAGCTGAATGTAAATCAAGAACACATGGACTCCATTTGCAAAACATTGAAAATGTAGTTAGGGATTGGGGGCATAAAGCAACATTTAAAAATATGTAAAGACAATGAGTAAGCAACAAAGTGTCCAATTTTTTAGGGGAAAGATGCATACGTTAGGAAAAGGTAGGATTAGTTAACAGAATTTGAATGATAACTGGCCAATTGGTGTCATTTACAATTGCAAGTAATACAAATGAAGTTTGCTTTTTTAAGGAGAACAGGAGTTATTTAGAATGGGTCAACCCATGGGGAAGCAATGTAGTTAGAGACCATGCCCAAAACCATGTGAGCAAATGCTCTGTAGAGCGCACCCCTGCAATGCTGCCATTGTGAGGCCAAGTCTCTCCTTGTCTTGGTACTGAGCCTTCCATTCTGCCTCCATCATTGCCAGTGTAGCTGCCACAAAATGATCCCTCAACCACCACTGCCCAGGAACAAAGAAAGAGTTCTGTCCTTCCATGTTCTCAGATCAATTTCCAACATCAGGTGAGCCTTTGATGGGTACTATTCAGTTCCCAAATCCATGAAATAGATGCAGTAAAAACAGAAATTGCCTATGTGTTTCCCAATAAGACACATATGGAAGCCTGTTTTCCCACCACAGGAAGGGGTTTCCACGATGGGTGTTCAAAGGAATAATATTCCCTGTAAACCATACTTTGCCCATATGAAGAAAAGCAATAAGGATTATTTAGTAAATACACATGGAAACTCATCCAGGGTTGGCTGATGAGAAGCTGGTTAGCAAGGGGGTCTGCCTTCAGTTAGGACAAGGTCTATGCTTCCCACGGGTTCTCTCCACAGCAGGAGGGATGCAAACTTTCCTTTCCTCCCCTGCACCTAACCTCAAATGGCCCAGAGGTCTTCAGGTGCTAGAATTTCTCAATTAATGCTGCACAAAATAACAGACAGCCTTGACTGTCACAGTCTGTTCTCATGAAGCTAGTTTCTGCTCACTACATAAAACAGGAGAGTAAGAACAAGGGTGTTTAACGCTACCCTAGTTCAAACATGTTTCTCTCTGTAGGATGCCAAGAACCTGGGAGCCAGTGCATCTGCTGCTTTCCCTTCCTGGATTCTAGCCAGGACAAAAGATGCAAGAGGCATTTCTTCAGAGGCCTTGAGCTTCACTACACAATGACCCAGGCTCTACATGCACCCTCTTTATATATTTCTACCTTGAAAAAAAAATTTATATAATAATAATATATATTTTATATAATAAACACATGTTTATTTTATATATATAGATGTAGATATCTAGTCAGGCTTTTTTTAAGGCTGGGCTGATTGCGGTGCCTCAAAACTATAATCCCAGAACTTTGGGAGGCCAAGGTGGCCAGATATCTTGAGTCCAGGAGTTGGAGATCAGCCAGGGCAACATGGTGAAACCCCATCTCTACAAAAATTAGCTAGTATGGTGTCATGCACCTGCAGTCCCTGCTACTCAGGAGGCTGAGGTGGGAGGATCGCTTGAGCACAGTATGTGAAGGCTTCATTGAGCTCTGATCACACTACTACACTCCATCTTGGGTGACAAAGTGAGACCCTCTCTCAAAAAAAAGATAAAAAAAGGCTACCACCATACTCACAGATAAGTGTGTCAGGTATATTTGCAGCTATCTTTCCTATATTCTATTTGGTAAAAAAAATTGCAAAGAACTGTTCTCATTCTAGATTTTTGTATTAATTAGACATTTGAAGTTTATAGCAGAAGAGCTATAATCGTGTGGTATGTGTACCCTATAGACCAGATAGTGCAAACAGGTATCAATGCTTTTTAAAAGTATATAAGCTTATTAGAAATATTTTAAACTACCTATAGGTATATATGTATGTAATGGAACTATCAAATGCAAGTAAGATTATTTCCTTAGAGTGTGAAATCCACTTAATTTATTAAAATATTTTCTAATATGTATTACAATAATATTTCTTAATTAGCTAACATAAGAGGAGTTTTAAGACATTTATTTATATGTAGTTACTAGATTCAAACTCGATTCCACTATTTTCAGAAATCATACTCTGAGACAAGTCCTTTTTTTATCTAACTATGTTTCTGCCTATATTAAAAGACAGATATGTCAGTTTTGCTAACCATGCTGTTCCAAACCTCTAAATCCTGATTATTTTTCTGTTTGTTCTACTAGTCATTCAGAGACTTACTTATATTCAAATTTCTCTCTAGGTTTAACATTTGTGTATGTCTTCTTGTGGTTTTGTCTATTTTTGCTGTATATAATTTAAGACATTTTATTGACATGTATCATACATCCAGAAAAGTACAATGATTAAATATGGACAGCTTGATTAACGAAACACATTGCTTTCTTTGTTGATTTCAAATAGATCAGAGGTTGTATTTATGCAAACTTGGGCCAAACAACAATGATACAGTTAGAAGACAGTAAGTTAAGTGTGAATTTAAAGTTACATGAATTTTGGTTTCATTCAAACTGACCTAAAGTCTAAATACCTTTTAAATCAAAGTATCTTAACTGTAGCTTTATAGTGTTGACCTGAATTAAATGAATCAGGTAAAATGTTATAGTGAATCCAGGATCCAGGTTAACTTAATTTTTAAAACTTTAGTGTAAAAAAAAAAGTGTCGTGAAGAACTGTTGATCCTTTAGGAAATAATTCTTTCAAAGTATCCTAACAGTAGAGCACTGAGTTCAGACTTTGTAGATGTTATTAAAGTTTACTGAAAATAATTCTCCAACTAGTTTTTTTAGTAAGAAGACAACATTCTATTGAACTTGTTTTAATGTTTAATGCTTTACAGCTTTAAAATCTATGCTAATTGAAAAAAACAGAATGAGCAATGGTAGTGTAACACTGGAAAAAGGGAGAAATTGTTATGTTACTCATGAGACACTTAGTAGCCTTATATGGTATTTAGGTGTCTTGAATTGACCTGGAGGGAAAGCCTTCATATAAAATTTGCTGAGACCTTTCTTAAGAATTGATAAAGATTTGATCAAGATGCATAGTATGGAAGGACACTGTTCATCTTGGAGCCTTCTTAAATTAAAGAAGAAAAATGTGGCCGGGCACAGTGGCTCATGCCTGTAATCCCAGCACTTTGGGAGGCTGAGGTAGGTGGATCACCTGAGGTCAGGAGTTCGAGACCAGCCTGGCAAGCATGGTGAAACCCCATCTCTACTAAAAATACAAAAAATTTGCCGAGCATAGTGACGAGTACCTGTAATCCCAGCTACTCTGGAGGCTGAGGCAGAAGAATCACTTGAACCCGGGAGGCGGAGGTTGCAGTGAGCCGAGATCACACCATTGCACTCCAGCCTGGGCAACAAGAGCAAAACTCTGTCTCAGAAAAAAAAAAGAAGAAAAAGAAAAAAGAACTATACCTACTGGAGTGTACTACATAGAAAACAAATGTTTTACTCTTAAATATGTGTATATGTGTATATATATATGTATTTATTTAAAGCTCTTGTGTGAATCTGCTTTTCATAATAGGACCATTAATAAGAGAGAGGGAGGCTGGACTCAAACATGATTCTTTAGTTCTGTCATTCAAAAACAGAATGAGTTCCAGTTCATTCAGAATTAGCCCTCTAACAAATAATTGTAAGTATGTATATATACTTTTTGGAAAATAGAGAAAAGAGCACTAAAGGACTAACTTTAAAAACTGTATTCCCCTCTAGTATTTTTATATACATAAATATGTATATAAAATGTATATATTTATGTCTTTAATTCCAGTGAAGATTAAATTTTTACTTTGCTTTCTTTCACTTACTATAATCATTTTTCTATTTATAATCTTTGTAATTAATGATATATATATATATATATATTTTTTTTTTTTTTTTGAGACGGAGTTTCGCTCTTGTTGCCCAGGCTGGAGTACAATGGCACGATCTTGGCTCACTGCAACCTCCACCTCCCAGGTTCAAGAGATTCTCCTGCCTCAGCCTCCCGAGTAGCTGGAATTACAGGCATATGCCACCACACCTGGCTAATTTTTTTTTTTTTTTTTGTATTTTTAGTAGAGACAAGGTTTCCCCACGTTGGTCAGGCTGATCTCCAACTCGCGACCTCAGGTGATCTGCCTGCCTCAGCCTCCCAAAGTGCTGGGATTACAGGCATGAGCCACCTTGCCCAGCCGTAATTAATGATTTTAAAGGATGAAGTATATAGATATATCACAACTTAATAATTAAAATTTTTTTTGCTATTATAACATTGAAGCTTGCAAACATTTTTGTACATTTTGCTTTATTCTTTTTTAGAATCATTGCTGGTATGTAGAAAAAAATCTCCCAAGTTGAGATAATTGATTCAAGGAGTACAAACTTTTTTCCTTGTTTAAAACTGTTATGTTCTAGCTACATTGGGAGGCTCATTTGAGCATGGGAAGTGGGAGGATCATTTGAGCATGGGAAGTCTAATGGATTGTCATTGTTATCACTTGAATGTATACCTTTTCTATGTATTTTTTTAAAAAGTGAGATACTGAATTTTTAAAAACTGGTTTAAATTTATCATAAACATCTTTTTTGGCGCATAAATACATTTGTATAGCATTGTTACATTTTTTTTTCCTACTTTGCATTAAGGCTTGCAAAATCTATAGCATTTTTAATATAGTATGATAGTCCTTGTTGGGTATGTAATTCATTTAACCAGTTAATAGCTATACTATTAACATAGCATTCTGGAGATGTAAATTGAAGCCCATGAAATTCTTTAGCTTTGAATCTTACTATTATTATTCTAAACAAAGCTAATGAGAAAATACATTGTTTCTACCGTGATTGTATTTTGGTAAGCATTTCACTTATTTTATCTATTTAAAAACTGATTCATATAGTTGTCTAGTACAGTTTTGATAATAATGTTTTGTTTAAATTTGCTGAGTAGGTTTTCGTAGTGTTCTGTCCTCTAAATGGGACTTAATGTAAAGGAGCTCTATGTTGAACTGATCTTTCAAAATGTTCACAGAACTGGAAGATTTCAGAATTTTGAGACCCTTCTTTGAATGAAGGGTCATTAGATGTAATAATACTTTTTGTGCTAACCTATTATTTAAGAAGTTGGATTATAGTCAAGTTTGACTGTATCTCTTTCTGTCTTTTGGGAGAGTTACTAGAATTAGAATTAAACAATACTGGAGCAGCAAAGAAGGACTTCAGTGATGTCAATTAAGCTAACTTTCTCATTATTCAGACGGGGGTTGTCTAAACCTTGTTTATTAAGTGTTTTGTTCAAGTTTACAGTGCTAAACTGGTTACTAGAGCTTGCTCTAGAATTCACATCTCTTGCTTCTTCATTTTTTGTGGTGGTTTTATACTACACTGGATAACGGTGTCCTGTTAAAACTCATGGAATCCAAGGATTGCTCTCTTGCTAGAATACAGTGTATTTTTTTTTCTTTTTTTGAGATGGAGTCTCGCTCTTTCACCAGGCTGGAGTGCAGTGGTGCAATTGCAGCTCACTGCAACCTCTGCCTCCCAGGTTCAGGTGATTCCCCTGCCTCAGCCTCCCCAATAGCTGGGACTACAGGCACAGGCCATCATGCCTGGATACTTTTTGTATTTTAGTAGAGATGGGGTTTCACCATGTTGGCCAGGATGGTCTCAATGTCCTGACCTTGTTATCCACCCGCCTCGGCCTCCCAAAGTGCTGGGATTACAGGCGTGAGCCACCATGCCCAGCCCAGTGTATTTTTTAGATGGTGAGATTATCAAGTATTAAACTTAATGTGGACTTTCCAAACTCCTTTGTACATGAATATACTCTTAATATGTTATGCCTCTTAAGTACAGTAGTGACTCTGCTATGCCCCATTACTATGGTAAAGAAGAAATTAGGCTTCTTCCATGAACATGATAAAGTGTAGAAAACTTTAGAATTCTAATATTACTCCTAAAGGGAAAAATCTATGGGAAAACAAATTATAAATGTTAGTAGAAACCAAAGAGGTCATTCTAAAGTATTAAAATAAGCTAAGCCAGATGTCTTCTAAAAATAGACATTTTTGATTATAATAATTCTTTCTAGTTGTATGAATCTTAGTAATGTTTCTATCACTTAATAGTAAGTCTTCAGTCCAGAGACCAAATTGGCCCAGGAGAAGTTGTGGACTGCAGTCATTTATTTGATAATGATTTACCAGACAAGTAAGGTAACATCACTGAAATCATTAGAGAAATACATAGATAATATCCTTAAAAGACTAGAAATAAGTTGTGTTTATTGTATATTAAATGGTGTTTATTGTATATTGAACGTAGATTTTCCTTCTAATGGTAAAATTAATGGAGTATCTTGTCACAACAAATTTATAAAATAAGCCATAAATTAGATGTGTTAAATTTGGTTATTAATGAAGGGGTGGCCTGCCCCTCCACACCTGTGGGTGCTTCTCGTTAGGTGGGACGAAAGACTTGAGAAAAGGAATAAGACACAGAGACAAAGTGTAGAGAAAGAAAAGCGGGGCCCAGGGGACCGGTGCTGTGCTTACAGAGGACCCACACCGGCACCGCCTCTGAGTTCCCTTAGTATTTATTGACAATTATCTTTACCATCAAAAAGATAAGAGAGTGACTGGACAATAGGCCTGGTAACATCAATAAGTTTAAAAGAAAATGCTGTGCCTTTGAGATGCATATGCGAACATCTCCATAAACCTTTTAGCAGTATTGCTCCAGCAAGCCCCACCTTAATCCTAAAGGCGGGTTTTCTCCTTACTTAGTAAACAAAGCACACAAAGGGTTTTACCTGGAGATGTTCCATCGCCCAGGGACGGGCAGGAGACGAATGTTTTTCTTTTTCTCTAGATTTAAGAGAATGGTGATGACCTTTAACCATAAGCAGCTTTTAGGCACTTGTTTAACAAAGCACATTCTGCACCACCCAAAATCCTTTTAACCTTAAGTCACCACAGCACATGTCTCTTGCAAGGACAAGGTTGGGGGTAGGGTCACAGATTAACAGCATCTCAAATACAGAACTAAATGGAGTCTCTTATGTCTACTTCCTTCTATATAGACACAGTAACAGGCTGATCTCTCTTTCTTTTCCCTACATTTCCCCCTTTTCTTTTCAACAAAACTACCATTGTCATCACGATATCGAGATTACATACTTCACAAGGTAATCGAATATCACAAAGCAAGTGGAGGCAGGATGAGTTCACAGGACGGTGTTAAAATTGAAATTAAAATTGCCAACGAAATTTTTGGGCACGCATAGTCATTGATAACATTTTATCAGGAAATAGGGTTTGAGAGCAGACAACCTGACTGGCCAAAATTTATTAGGTGGGAATTTCCTCATCCTAATAAGCCTGGGAGCACTACAGGAGGCCGGGGCTTATTTCATCCCTTCGGCTTCAACCGTAAAAGGTGGCACGCCTCCAAGGGGGTCGTTTATAGGCCTACCCTCAGAGCGCGTTCTCTTTCTCAGGGATATTCCTTGCTGAGAAAAAGAATTCAGCGATATCTCTCCTACTTGTGTGCAAAAGGAGAAAAGATATGGCTCTGTTCCATCCGGCTCACCGGCGGCCAGCTCAAGGTTACCTCCCTTGTTTCCTGAACACCACTGTTATCTCGTTCTTTTTTCCAGATGCCTAGTTTTCGTATTGTTCAAACACACGTCCTCTACAAACAATTTGTGTAGTTAAGGCAATTATCACAGGGTCCTGAGGTGACATATATCCTCCTCAGCATACAAAGAAAATGATGGGATTAAGAGATTACAGTAAAGACATAAGAAATTACAAAAGTATAAACTTTGGAGAACTAATAAAATGTCCGTGAAATCTTCATATGTTATGTTTTTCTGCTGTGGCTTCAGCCAGTCCCTCAGTTCAAGGTCCCTGACTTCCCGCAACATTCTCCCTCCCTTTCCCTCTATATAAATGTGCCATGGCGATGAAGGCTTGTTCGTTCTCTCGATTTTGGCGCAGGATTCTTCGACTGGTCCGGCACACTAAAAACAAACCGATTAAACAGACACATAATTCCAAAATTTACTGCAGTAGAGTTTCCAATAGACTTAATCCAAGTCGTGGGGTTTAATCCATAAAGATTTTTTGCCACTTGATCTAACGCCTCAGCTCCAGGCACAATATTTAAGTGACTCTGAGAGGCTTCAAAAATTTGTTCTTTTAATTTAGAAATGTCTAAAGTGAGATTATCTTCTCTTCCCTGTAAATGGCGTCTTACCATGTCCTAGTGATGTCTAGACTCATTATAAACTTGGGGTGTAATACAAAAATCTGACGTATTCCAGTCACACTGTAACTGGAAACGATGTTCTAAGCTCATGAGCCTATCTCCCATCCAAATGACAGTTTGTCTAAGGTCATTAATTTGATTAGCCAATTTTTGATCGATACCAGATTGTGAATTCCACAACCTTGTGGAATTCTTTTGCCAATTGTCAACAAAGCTTACTGTCTGAACAGAAGAGTGCAATGCGACTCCTGCCACAGTGGCTGTAGCTGTGACTGCAATTAATCCTATAATCACTGCAATTAAAGTAAAAATGAATCTTGGATCTATTCAAAATGCCTTTTAATACTTCAGTCAAAATATGAATGGATGGCGAGGCCTCCCATGGTCGATCCATGGACACAGGGATCCACACGCCTTCTCTTGACTTCAATGGGATTATCCATCCAAGTGACTGCCCGAATTAAGGGCGGGAAAGGCACATAGGCTTAGTAGGTATAATTAGCTGCAGCTGCTCCTGCAGGCATGGGGAGACTTACCACCGTTGATACAACCATTAAAGCTGCAAACAGCATATTTTCTGAGGTTTGTGTCACCTTTGTGCTAGCTAGGCTTTTTCTAGCTAACAGTGTCAGCTTCTTTAACTGTGCCCAGGTTGGCAGCTCCGCCTTCTTGGTGCGTGGTGACTTCATCTGTTTTTCTAATATCACCACTTGATTCATCCTGCGAGTCATTGGTGCCCGATTGCGGTGTTTCCGTCTCCGTGGAGGCGCTTTTCTTTGCATCTCCGATGGGTTCATTGTAGAACTTTAAATGTCTAGTGGGTATCCAAACAGGAAGCTGATTTTCTCCTGGTGAAACACAAGCAAAACCTCTTTCCCAGGTTATCACCTTCCCTATCTCCCATGTCCTATTTTTGTTGTCTTTCCACCAAATCAGTTTTCCTTCATGTGGACTGTTCTTTTTACCCTTAAGATGTTGTTCTGCAGAAGTAGTTCTGATTTCTATAAATGTTTAAAAAATTTAAAGTATAGAGTGCTAGATTAAGCTGCATCTGAGGAGAGGTACACTCCTTACTGTCTCCCCTTTTTTTTTGTTTAACTAACTGAGTTTTGAGTGTTCTATTAGTTCTTTCAACTATGGCCTGTCCTTGGGAATTATAAGGAATTCCTGTTGTATGTGTAATATTCCACTGATTTAAGAATTTTTGGAAAGCTTTACTACAATAGCCTGGTCCATTGTCAGTTTTAATTTTTTCTGGAACTCCCATCACAGAAAAACAAGATAATAAATGTTTTTTAACATGGGAAGTACTTTCTCCTGTCTGGCATGTTGCCCATATGAAATGTGAATAAGTATCAACTGTTATATGAACATATGATAATTTTTCAAATGAAGGTACATGGGTAACATCCATTTGCCATAATGCGTTAGGACACAGACCTCTGGGATTAACTCCTGCCTCTTGGGTGGGCAGGTGTAGTACTTGACACTGGGTACAATGTTGTACAATATTTTTTGCCTGTTTCCACGTGACGTCAAATTTGTTTTTTAACCCTGCTGCATTTACATGAGTCAAAGCATGAAGTTCTTGTGCTTTTATGAACGCAGAGGATACCAGTAAGTCAGCTTTTTCATTTGCTTCAGTTAAAGGTCCTGGTAAATTAGTATGTGCTCAAATATGAGTAATATAAAATGGGAAATTCCTTTTTCTTACAGTTTGTTGTAATAAATTGAACAGCTGGTTTAACTGATCATCCATGCTATATTTAATTAGAGCTGTCTCAACATCCCTTGTAGCCTGTACTACATATGCAGAATCTGATATAATATTAACAGGTTGATTAAAATCTTCTAACACTGTAATGACTGCAACCAACTTTGCCCTTTGAGCTGATTGATATTGAGTTTTGATTACTCGCTCTTTTGGCCCTGTGTAAGCCGCTTTTCCATTGCTGGAACCATCAGTAAATACTGTCAGAGCATTTTCTAAAGGTTCATGTCTGGTAATTTTAGGTAAGATCCAAGTGGTCAATTTTAAAAACTGGAAGATTTTTGTTTTTGGGTAATGATTATCAATAATTCCTACAAAATCAGCAAGGCCAATTTGCCATGCACCAGAATTGATAAAGACTTGTTTAACTTGTTCCTTGGTTAAAGGAACAACTATTTTGTCTGGGTCGTTACCACACAATTTTATTATTCGTAATCTTGTCTGACCAATTAATGTAGCTATTTGGTCCAAGTACAATGTAAAAGTCTTAATTGTACTGTGAGGAAGGAATGACCACTCCACGAGATCAGTATTTTGAACAATGATGCCTGTTGGAGAATGTGTAGTGGCAAAAATTAAAAGTTGGAGTGGAGCTAAAGAATCTATTCTATTTATTTGCGCTGACTGAATTTTTTCTTCTACTAATTTAATTTCTTTTGTTGCCTCTGGGGTTAATATTCTTTTACTATTTAAGTCTGGATCTCCTCTTAGGATAGAGAACAAATTTGACATGGCATAGGTAGGAATGCCTAGAGTTGGCCGAATCCAATTAATATCGCCTAACAATTTTTGAAAATCATTTAGTGTTTTTAACGTGTCTTTTCTTATTTCTGTTTTTTGTGGCTTAATTTTTCTATTTTCTATTTGCATCCCTAAATAATGAAAAGGATCAGAGGTTTGGATCTTATCAGATGCTATTGTTAGTCCTGCGTTGGCAACCTCTGCTTGCAGAAATGTGTAATAGTCAATTAATTTGTCTCTTGTTTCTGCAGCACATAAAATATCATCAATATAGTGAATGATATAACAATCTGAAAATTTGTCTCTAACTGGTTGAAGGACTTGACCTACGAAAGTTTGACAAATAGTTGGACTATTAAGCATTCCCTGAGGTAATACTTTCCACTGAAACCTGGTGGCTGGTTCTTTATCATTTATGGCTGGTATAGTAAAGGCAAATTTTTCACAATCTTGCTCTGCCAGAGGAATGGTAAAAAAGCAATCCTTAAGATCAATTATAATTAAAGGCCAGTCTTTTGGGATCATGGCCGGAGAGGGCAATCCAGGTTGGAGAGGCCCCATGGGTTGAATTACAGCGTTTATGGCTCTTAAGTCCATTAACGTACGCCATTTGCCTGACCTTTTCTGAATTACAAATACAGGAGAATTCCAGGGTGAGAATGAGGGCTCAATGTGTCCCTTTTCTAATTGTTCCTTTGCTAATAAGTGTAACGCCTCTAGTTTTTGCTTTGGTAGCGGCCACTGATTTACCCATACCGGTTTCTCTGCTTTCTAAGTTAATGGAATGGGTTTAGGAGGCTCTACAGTGGCCGCCCCTAAA
>NW_026652285.1:13926451-13939059 GCF_009828535.3 Hylobates moloch | reverse complement strand
AAAAAAAAAAAAAAAAAAAAAGAAAAGAAAAAAGAAACAACAATTAAAAAAAAAGAGAGAGAGAATGGAAGCTAACTTTTCAAAACCCCAGTATTCCAGTTGAGTAGCTTACAGGTTCTTTTGTTCTTTTTTATTTTTTTTGAGACAGGATCTCACTCTGTCACCCAGGCGGGAGTACAGTGGTGCGATCACAGTTCACTACAGACTCGACCTCCCTGGGCTCAGGTGATCCTCCCACCTCAGCCTCCCAAGTAGCTGGGACTACAGGCATGTGTCACCACACCCAGCTAATTTTTGTATTTTTTGTGAAGACAGGGTTTCACTATGTTGGCCAAAGTGGCCTCAAACTCCTGACCTCAAGTGATCCATCCACCTCAGCCTCCCAAAGTGCTGGAATTACAGGCGTGAGCTACCACCCCCGGCCTACAGTTCATCTTGTGCCCTAATCTATTTCACTGTCTACATGAGCAAAGTGGGAGATCACTGTCATGGCCTAAGTTACATGGCCAAGACAAGCTATGGCCTGGGAGTCCCAGATTCTCCTATGTGGGCACTTTCCCGGCATATGCTAAATGATGGGAAATCTGGGGCTCATGTTTCTGTGTGGTCCTCACCTCACTCTACTTCTGCTCCTTCTGTTCGATCTGTTCCGTGCTCTCATAGTTATCAGTTTTCCATTGGTCCGTATCCCATTCTGCCTTGGATGCCTTTGCTTCCTGCTGCTTGCTGAGAAGCTTCATCAGGAGGCCTGTTCGCGACATGAGCTTGGCACAGGTCACTTGCACATGCGTTTCTAAACATTCAATTTTCAAGGTCTGGATAACATGAGACATGAGCCTTCTCACATCCTCGTCAGGGATGAGGGACCGTAGCTGCTGGGTTAGCTGAATTTCAAACTGATCACTGGGGATGAGAGCAATGGGTAATTGAAGCTTTTGGGCTTGGGGGACAGGTCAGTGCCTACGTTGTTGCATTCCCATTTTGTCTCAGCTTGGTTAAAGTTGGCTCTAAGTTGAACGCAGTCCCAGCGGAAGCTGCCTCAAGAGGGTGATTGTAGTTTGTGTTTTCAGAGATGGTGCCTTCTGGCATAACAGTGTTTTCCATAAAAACATTTTCTTCAGAGGCATCTCTTGCAGCTGTGTCTTTTACATTAGTGTTTTCTATAAAACGTCCTGAAGGAGCAAATACTCCCAGAAGAGGGTTTTCTTGACTCAGGTCTCCTAAGGATGAAAAAACCCCTTGTGAATTTATGAGGCTCTTTGCTGCAGAGAATGGCGGCCTCTTTGCGAGCATCAGTCTATTGAGATAACTGCTCTTTCTAAACTTTCTAATCTTTTTGGCCTTGGGTGTTCTGTGGGCCACACAGGAGCGAATTTTATAAAAGCGGTATTTTTTTCTGGAATGTGCGATTGGTTTAGCAGCCTTCATATTTTTAACCCTAGACATTGCCATTTCTAACATTAAAGTGGTGTAGGCTAAGTCTTTCGATCTGTCTCTGACCTGAGGTAGGGCTTTTGCAGGGCTAGAGGCAGAAGGCATGACCATGGAGAAGGGTTTCAGCATAGAGGAGACTGCTGCCTTATGCTCCTGGGTGAACGAAGGCTTAGTGTAGACGGTGTTTCCCGCTACCTTCTCAGGCCCCTGCACTACGTGAGGCTGTTCCAGCTCCCTTGGGGCTGGACTCTCAAGCCTTTTCTCTTTGGCAGCATTGTCCACAAGTGCCTGGGCATCCTGTTCTTCCCTAGTGCTGTGCTTTCCCACCTCTTTGAAGTGCCTTTTCTGGATGCTCCTTGGGCCCATGAGGACTGTGTTCACTCTCTGCAGGTTTTTGCCTACACTTTGAATCTTTGCCAGGCTGTTTTCCTGTGGTTGGACAGTTTCTAGTTTGTTTTCAAATATTTGGTGTTTAAATTTGTTACCTAGAAGGCTGGACTGTGAGGGGCTCTTTCTATTGTTTTTCAAAATACTCAGGAGCCTATCTTTATCTTGTACATTTGAAAAAAGCAGTTTAGCGAATGGTAACAATATTGATTCTGCACCTAGATTTCCTGCTGAGAAATAAGGCAAGGTATAACTTAGTGCACTGATAACATCACTCTCGTCATTGGTGTCTTGCCGCTCACTCCCAAAGCCTGACAACTTGATGCCGCTGCTGTCTGAGGGCGCCTCCGACTCAATAGTCAGCTCAGTGCTTGTGTGCTGCTTCCGGGCTTGTAACACCTTCATGAATGCTCCTTCTGGATTCCCTACTTAGATGTTTCTTCAGCTGTCAGAAAAGAAGAGACTGTTTTCATCATGAAAGATCTTTGATCATCTTTCACACTCAGTGCATAGCTGTACGCCCCAGTCACACAGAGTAAGAGTCAGCAAACATTTGAGTGCCATTCAGAGGGGAGAAACCTACACCCAAACCTAAACCTATGAAATGGCAACAATGAAAGGAGGAAAAGACATCTTTTGAAAACATGGCCACCTACTTGGAACATTCCATAGTGTGACATAGAGTCACTCTGCTTAGGATTATTCGGTTGATCCCCAGGGGCCAATTGCCCAGTGCTCGCTCAAAGCCCAAGGTGGAAGACAAGTGCTTCCCTGATGAGCTGATGAGCTGGCCTCTCTGTAGACTGCTCCGTACCCTGTGCTGTCCTGCCTCAGATGCAGAGAGAGCACAAGGCTCCTGCTCTCCTCATCCTCAGTGTGCCCGTGTTCTTGCTACCATCACAGCTGAATGCAATGAAAGGCGGTCCTCTGAGAGGAGCAGGGTGGAGATGCTGAAGTGGATGCCCCCTCCCACTGCTGATAGATCCTCATCTGCCATGTGCTCCACCCACCCCATTCTCTGCTCCCACATATCATAGCCCCATCACAGAAGATGCGACATGGAAGAAAACACTGTGTCCACCTTAGTTCCTTTCTTAAATTTGGGCAGGGATCCAGGGTGTAGGTTAAGAGATTTTTAATTTGCCAGATTGTATGCCTATGTTGTTAAATATACGGTGAATCTATGGTATGATAGCAGTTTCTGGATAAACATTACTTGAGCTCCTAAATGCAGAAGGGAAAAAGCAACTTTTGTCAGATGCCTACTTTGCTTTCATTTCATCTCTAATATTTTGGATGGGGAATCATCCAAAGCTTCTGACTGCATGAAGGTCAAGTGTGCCAGTGTGCAGCTGGGCTTCTTTTCCAGAACTAAAGTATTTTGGGTGGTGCTGAAGGTCAGCGGAAGAAGTAAAGATTGTGAGAAAGGAGAAACATGGGCTTAGGGAGAACACAGAATTGGGGACAGAAGACCTGGCACTAGGCTACAGCACTTAGCACCTCTGATCTTGTTTTTCCTCATCTGTAGAAGGAGATTAACAATGCTTTTCTGCCCACTTCTTGGGGAGAAGGGAAGAATATAGTTTTTAAAAAAAAAAAAGAAAAGAAAAGAAAAAGTTTTGAAAAATAAGCAACACTGTCTTTATAGAACTAGCCAAGCATTATTAATTATCCACCCCATATCACTTGTAGATACCTGTATTCAAGAAGTCACATTTTAGAAGTCAGGAAGTTGGTGCTAATAAACCTAATCTACAGAAAAACTCTTGAAAGCACTTGAGCATTTGTTCTGTGAATAGAAAGGTTTCAGATTCAGGGCAAATTCAGAGTTGGATGGACTAAGAATGGAAAAGCCCTCCATTCCATTAGAAGAGCCAGGTAGCAATTTCTGGTTATGGAACCAGAAGCTCTCAGGCTTCAAATAAAACAGCATCACTTCTACTCTTATAAAATTGTAAAAACAAAAACAAAAACAAAACCGGATCTACATCTGTCCTAAAAGGCAGAGAGTACTTGAGACCTCATGGATATAAAACCAGCTTATAAACTACATTGCACTATATGAAGAAATTATCACTGGGGGCAAAGCACCAAGCAGAGAGCACAGTACACAGTGTGTGGACGGTAATGTTATTCCCTAGCCTTCCCATTCCTTTCTCTTGGTCCTGTATGCATATGGAACAGTTCCATTATTAAATTTTGTAATAATAACTGAGAACCTGACTCCCAGCAAGGGAGTAGTTCAGAAGTTGAGGGAGTTTAAATCTGACTGAGTAAATTAAACAATTATATCATTAGCTTAAAATTTCATCAATAAAAAATAAAAATTTAAAAACAAATACTTAAAATAATGTAACAATTTATCACAGGCAATTTGGACTCACGACAATGTACGGTGTTAATCAGACATTCAGTGTTGCACTGCAGCTTGGCTGTCTTGCAGACAGCCTCAATGCTATTTTTAAATTGGCAGAGGCAGCAGGCCATATAGCTAGGTAAGATCCTATAGATGAAAACACAAAACGATAAATTAGTGGTAAAGCAGTTACTTGAGTAGGTAAAGGAGGCAGCCAACGCTACCACAGGGCTGGGCAAAAAGGTGTTACTGAGGCCTGTGGACTGGACAGTTGGGTAGGAACCAGAAGGCCAATAGGAAGGAGGACACAGGTGCCCAACCGAAGGGTGAGCATAGCAGTGAGTATGGCATGCCTGGAATAAAGGTAGTTGGGATTAGAATTGGGTGACACTGATCAGTAGTTTAATTCAGAGGCATCTCTTCCCGACTCAAAAGTCTCACTTTGGGCTGAAAGTACACAGGAAGAAGGTAGACTTCTAAGAAGAGTCTGAATAAGCCCCCAACTTCTGGAGGCCCTTTCTCAATTCCTGTTGGGAGTGGGAAATATTACAAAATTACTCTGGGCATTAAAAATAGCTCAGTTTAACCTGGATTGTGGGGTTAAAAAAATAATGGAGATTGCATTGGCCAAATCTGGACAATTTGAGCATTCAAAAGAATAACAACAATAAGCTACAACATAATATATAAAAAATCCATGAAGAATGATATTAAAAAAGAGGGGGAGTTGTTCTTTAATGAAATAATGCTAGCTAATAAATGTAGAAAGAAGGACAGAATTTTAAAAAGTGTCACTTTGCAACCACCAATGTAATAAAAATTGATTCAGACAAAGATTATCACTGATGGACAGTTGGGTGAAAAGACATTTGAAAACAGTATCTTCACTGATCTCAAAGTACCACCCCACAGATTTTTTATTAATTACCAAAGGGAAAAGTTATTTTTTTTATGAGACAAGGTCTCACTCTGTCACCTAGGCTGAAGTACAGTGGCAAAATCATAGCTAACTGCAGCCTCGACCCCCCGGGCTCAAGTGACCCTCCAAATTCAGCCCCCCAGGTAGATGGGACTATAGGCTTGCACCACTACCCCAGCTAATTTTATTTTTTTATTTTTGTTATTTTTAGTAGAGACAGGGTTTCACCTTGTTGTTCAGGTTGGTCTAAAACTGGACTCAAGTGATTTGCCCATCTCGGCCTTCCAAAGTGCTGGGATTACAAGTGTGAGCCACCACACCCAGCAAAATAACTACAGTGGAGAGATCTGGAAGATCACCTTAAACAAGTGATCAAACTTAGCATTATGAGCCACCTGGGGTCACGAGGCAGGAAAGATACGTCACCTGTGCAGTATTCTTCCCAAAGATGCTTAACTTGAATCTCATGTGGAAACAGAGAAATCCGGATTGTGGGACAACTGACAAGACAACTATCTTTGACTGTTAAAAAATGCCAATGTCATGAAAGATCAAAAAAAGTAGAGGCATGTTTCAGATTAAAGGAAATGAAGACACGACATGCAGTGCCTGATCTCTGACTGGATTCTGTAGTATTCTTTCATCTTTCTGGCATGTTTGAACTTTTTTCAAAATATAAATTTGGGCAAAAGGGATAACCAAGATAATTGATTAATTTATTGTTATGGCTTCTTGGGGGCAGTTTTAGAGAAATAAAAACAATCTCTGTAACTGGAATAAATTCTCAAGGTTAATCTTAAGCAGTATAGCATGGTCATTAAGAATACAGATTCCACAGCCAGACTAGGCTTAAATCCAAGCTCTGTGAATAATATAAATTTGGGCAAATTGCTTAATCTCTGTTCCTTGGCCTTGTCATTATAATAGTGCCTACCTCGAATGAGTTTTGAGGATTAAATGAATCCATACCTGAAAAATGTCTGGCACACAGTGAGTGATCAACAAATGTTAACTACTATAATCATTACATTACAGAAGTTGTAGGGGGGCCTTATCTGAGTCCTCTAAAACGATGAGTTTGTTAGTGCCACATTAAGACTGTGGAAACAGAAGAGTATTCAATGGATACATGAAGTCTGTGAGTTAGGGGTACAATGTATAGAGTTTTAGATTAAAACTGCATCCAATAAATTGGCCTGATACATCTTTCAAACCTATAGAGGAATAATCACAAGTGATTAGTATTCCTTTGGGTCCAATAGAAGACTCTGATCTTCATATAGATTGAATGTATCCAGAACCATAACCTAGCATTTTACTTATATAGCAACCTTAACTCTGACACAAAGATGTTTCTTTTGTTTTGAGGCTGAGTCTCGCTCTGTTACACAGGCTGAGTGCAGTGGTGCAATCTCGGCTCACTGCAGCCTCTGTCTCCTGGGCTCAAGTGATCCTCCCACCTCAGCCTCCTGAGTAGCTAGAACTACAGGTGTGTGCCACCATGCCTGGCTCATTTTTGTATTTTTTGTAGAGATGGGGTTTCACCATGTTGCCCAGGCTGGTCCCAATCTCCTGAGCTCAAGCAACCCCCTCTCCTTGGCCTCCCAAAGTTCTGGGATTACAGGCATGAGCCCAAAGGTTTTGTTATTCTTTTCCTGCCCCCAACTTTTGATTTTAAACATTTTCTTTTTTTCCTTTAAGGCTTAGGATGGCTAGGAAGCATTTTCAAATGGTATAATGAACACCTGTATAACTTTCATCTGGAATCAACAGTAGCTAATACTTTGCCACATTTCCTTTCTATGTGTGTATGTCTATACATTTTCTGGACAAACCATTTGAGAATCAGTTGCAGACATAATGACCCTTCACCATTAAAGACTTCAGTGTGCAGCCCCTAAGAACCAAGGCATTCTCCTCCATAACCAGAAGACTATCATCACCCAATGGAACTTAATATTATCATTGCCTACTATGCATTCCATATACACATTTTCACAACTGTCCCAATCATAACATAGCTTAAAAAATTCAGAATCCAATCAAACATCAGACATTGCATTTAGTGTTCATGATTTTTTTTTTTTTTTGTAGAAAGACCTTTAATACTTCTGCTTACAAAATTCAGGCATATATTTCCGTTTGCCCTGAACCGTGCCCAAGGCTGTGTGCTCATCTCTGCCAGGGTGTCTGTGCCTTTCATGTACTGCTGACCACGAGGGTGCAGAGCAGAGCCTGGGGTTCGGAGGCTTCGCTGGGCCTCAGCAGGAGGGGAATGTGAATGTGGCCCAGCCCAGAGGACCCTCCATTTTGTCGATTTTGGATTGGGCGACAGAGGAAGCAGATGTCGGGGATGCAGACATGCTGGCCTGGGCAGGGATCTGGGGACCCCGGGGCTGCCTGCCATGGTCTAGAGGAGATGGCTGGGGCCACTTCCCACAGGGTGGGGTGGCAGCGGCTCAGCAAGGGGAGGCCTGGCTACCAGGGGCTTGAACATTTGCTCACTGGAGCCTTTGTGCTTGGCCCTTAGCAGCACGGCTGGGGCTGTGGTCCCGTGCAAGGTGTGCTGGGGGGGTGTGTAGGTGGCTGGAGGTGGCAGCTTGTGCCAGAGTGACACAGGCTTCTGTGGGCCTGGCTGGGAGCAGTTAAAAAGCTGAAAAGGTACTTGGCTTTGTGAGGGTGAGGCTTGGGAGGCAGGGCCCTACAGGAGGCTATGTTCTCTGTCCTGCTTGCGGGGGGAGGTAGAGGGGGAAGGTGGGGCAGATCCCAGCTGGCCTCTGTCTCCTGGCTGCAAGCTGACAGCAGGCCAGGGAAACAGTGAGGCCCTCTGCTCTGGCCCTGGGGAGACGGAGTGCATGTGTGAGGCTGGGGTACCGTGGCCCTGGAGTGGGGCTAGCGTTCATCGCCAGCAGCAGGCTTGTGGGGGGATTTAAAACCAGGGTCCTGTCTCTGAGCCACTCCACAGGGACAGTCGATCCAAGCCTGTTAAGGCCGTGGAACTCGAGGGTAGGCTGTGTGCCGGGCCCCCGTGGGGTCAGGACGGAGGTGGGGGCTGCCCTGGAGGAACATTAGTGTTTCTGAGAGCACCTTAGTGTTGCCCCGCCTGGGCCAGCTGGGTGAGGAGTTGGGGAGCGGGGAGGAGGCCGGCGCCATGGAGTGGGGAAGGGAGCCGTCACCACTGGGGGTCAGTGCTAGTGTAAACAAGAGTCCCCCCACCCAGATAAGCCTCCCACCCAAGTGTGGCTCCCTGCTGAGGGAGTACCTCAAGGGCCTGGGTGGCGCCGGCAGGCTTGGACACCGCCCTGGCAGCAGGAGCCCAAGGAAGGCAGGAGACCTGGCAAGGGGTGCCACCCAGTGTGGATGGAGGGGCTGGGCGGGGGCACCAGTGAGTCACTGGGCAGAGGCACGAGCACGTCCACGTAGCTGAGCAGGAAGAAGCCCGACTGGTCGTCCAGCAGGCCCTGGTACCAGTTCTCGTTGATCTGGTTGATCAGCATGAAGACATCACCCTCACGGAAGCCCAGCTCCCCATCGTTCTCAGGCTGGAAGTCGTACAGCACCTTGCAGCTTGGCTGTTCTCGGGGCGGCACGCTCCTGCTAGGAGTCCGGATGGGCTTGTCGGAAGATCGGAAAGAGGATGAAGCTGCGATCTTGGGGAGTGTGGTGCAGGAGAAGCCCCCGTTGGACTGCTCAGGCTCTCCGAGGTCAAAGGGCTCCCGGGACTCAGGCTTATACTCCCGCTTGAGGTGTGAGGAAGCTTCCCGCATCCTGCACTTGAGCTTCTCTGCCAGCTCTTCCAGGATCTGCATGGCCTGCCAGGGGTAGTCGGGCTGCGCCTCCACCAGGGCCGGGAGTTGACTCACCTGCTCAGTGTCGGTCTCCAGGAGGTTGTGCATGCTGGTTTCTGCTACCTCCTTGGAGTCCTCAAACTTCTCCAGCGCCTGGCGCAGCTCCTCATCGGGGATCTTGCCCTCCCGCTTCTTTTAGTCAAAGTCCAGGCGGCGGCCCTCCAGCTTCTGCACGTGGTGCTGGATTCCCTTCAGGTCTTTCTCACACAGGTTCTGGAGGAAGTCAATGAAGTTCTGCTTGACCTCTATGTCCAGGGAGTTCTTCACCTCTGCCAGGTGCTTCATGGACTCGCCAGCATCCAGCAGCGCGTCACTGAAGTTGGACTCGTTGCCCAGCTCCTTCTGGTGGCGGATCAGGCACTGGCTCAGGAGCCCCAACGACTGCGGGTAGCCGAGGTTCTTCACCTGGCCCCAGATCGTGCACACCGTGCTGAGCATGGTCAGCTTAGCCTGCGAGGCTGGGTTGGGCTGCAGGTACTCGATGGTCCTTGCCAGCATTTCCGTCACCGCCTTGCTGATGACATCTCCATCTCTTTGAAGTCATCGTCCAGCTTGGTCCCCTCAGCCCCTCCGACCTTCTCACTGACCAGCTGGCTCGCCTTGTGGAACTGCTTCTTCAGCCCTGCAACCGGCATGCTGCCTCCTGCCGCCCAACCTCCCACCCAGACCGTGCCAGCGACAGGCTCCCAGGCGCGCGACCCTCTGCGTGCCTCAGGGGCCCCACCACGTGCTTGCCAGCTCTGCGCCTGCCCTGGTGCCGCCTCCAGTTCATGATTCTTTAGTCTCCTTCAATCTAGATCTGTTCGCAGGATTGTTTTAAAGTATACTGACAAAGCTTTGAGACTGTAAATGACCTGAGATATACATTCTCCTTATTTGAGAATAGTAATTTTTCAATACGCATTAAACATCATTACACATGAGCCAAGACAAATGAGCTGGCCTACGTACTTTGTATATAAATGTGTAAACTCCTCAAGACTTCCAATAATGAACTCCAATGAGGAAATTTGTTCAATGTCTTTATGTCCTTGGTGACAAATGGTTACAGACAATCAGAGCATTTTTCCTATCCACTAATGGTCAAGAAAAAAGCAGACAGATCCTCACTATCTTAGAGAACTAAGTGAGAAAGTTGTTCGATGAAGAGGACTTCGTCCAGAGAGGAAGGGATCTAGCTCACAGGGAAGATGCCGCAGGAGGCTGAGGAAGCGAGGCTAGAGCAGTAAAACAGATCTGACAACCTGGTGAAGATAAGAAAGTGACCTGACGAAAATGAACGGAGCAGAGCGCTAAATGAAGGGCCCTTTCCATGCTAATCTTGCATAATGCCCTCAACCAGCCTTAGCATAACTGAGTTTCTATTTAGCTTGCCATATTGTGGGGGGTGGTGGTGGCACAATTTAAGTTGCAGTAAGTTGTGTAACAAACTCACAACAGGGCCCTGCAGAAATATATATATTTTTTATATATACGTGTATATATATATGTGTGTATATATTATATATTATATATATACGTATATGTATTATATATATAATACATATACGTATATATTATATATATTATATATATAATACATATATTATATATAAATATACGTATATTTTTAGGCACGGTCTTGCTCTGTCACTCAGGCTGGAGTGCAGTGGTGTCGTCTTGGCTCACTGCAACCTCTACCTCCTGGGTTCAAGTGATACCCCCACCTCAGCCTCCCTAGTAGCGGGGACTACAGGCATGTGCCATCACACCTGGTGAAGATATATATATATATAGATATATAGAGATAGATATGTATAGATATATGTAGATAGATATCTATACCAATATCTACAAAGAAGGCCAGGCATGATGCCTCATGCCTATAATTCCAGTACTCTGAGAGAATGAGGCAGGAGGATCACTTGAGGCCAGGAGTTCAAAACCAGCCAGCGCAACACAGTGAGACCTCATTTCTCCAAAAAATAAAAATAAAATTGCAAAGCAAACAATAAACCTCACACCATATATGCAAATTAACTCAAACTGGATCATAGATCTAAATGTAACTATACAATTTCTGGGAGAAGACATAGAGAGTAAATCTTTTCCACTTTGGATTAAACAACAGGTTCTTAAAGATTTCTTAGGTAAGAAACAAAAAAGCACAAGCCATATCAGAAAAAATTGCTAACTTAAAGCTGATCAAAATTAAAAACTTCTGCTCTTCAGAAAACTTTATTTATTTATTTTATTTATTTATTTTTTTGAGACAGAGTCTCACTCTGTTGCCCAGGCTGGACTGCAGTGGTGCAATCTTGGCTCACTGCAACTTCCACCTCCCAGGTTCAAGCACTTCTTGTGCCTCAGCCTCTTGAGTAGCTGGGATTACAAGCATGGGCCACCACACCTGGCTAATTTGTGTATTTTTAGTAGAGATTGGGGTTTTTCCACGTTGGCTAGGATGGTCTCGAACTCCTGGCTTCAAGTGATCCACCTGCCTCGGCCTCCCAAAGTGCTGTGATTGCAGGTGTGAGTCACTATGCCCAGCCAGAAAACACTTTTAACAGAATGAAAAGACAAACCACAACCTGAGAGAAGATATTTACCAAACACACATCTATAAGGCCTTGTTTTTGTTTTTATTTATTTACTTATTTAATTTTTGAGATAGTATCTCACTCTGTGGCCCAGGCTGGAGTGCAGTGGCGATCACAGCTCACTGCAGCTTCGACCTCCCAGGCTCAAGCAATCCTCTCACCTCAGCTTTCCGAGTAGCTGGGACCACAGGTGAGCACCACCACACCTGCCTAATTTTTATGTTTTTGGTAGAGATAAGGTTTCACCATATTGCCCAGGTGGTCTAAAACTCCTGGCCTCAAGCAATCCTCCTGCCTCAGCCTCCCAATGTGCTGGGATTATAGGCATGAGTCACTGTACCTGGTCCCTGAAAAGACTTGTATCTAGAATCTATAAAGCACTCTTTTTTTTGGTTTGAGACGGAGTCTCACTGTGTCGCCCAGGCTGGAGTGCAGTGGCGTGATCTCTGCTCACTGCAAGCTCCACCCCCTGGGTTAACGCCATTCTCCTGCCTCAGCCTTCCGAGTAGCTGGGACTAAAGTTGCCCGCCACTAGACCCGGCTAATTGTGTGTGTGTGTATTTAGTAGAGATTGGGTTTCACCGTGTTAGCCAGGATGGACTCGATCTCCTGACCTCGTGATCCACCTGCCTTGGCCTCCCAAAGTGCTGGGATTACAGGCATGAGCCACCGCGCCCGGCCTAAAGCGCTCTTAAAACTGAATAATAACCAATCTCCAATGGGATTACAGGGAAAAAAACCTCAATAAAAATATTAATATCCAATTAAAATATGGGAATAGATTTCAACAGTATAGTAAAGAAGATATTTGCACATGAACATTCAACATCACTAGCTATTAAATGCAAATTAAAAGCACAATGAGATTCCACTACACATCTAGCAGTAGAAAGGTGAATATTTCTTTAGAAACTCAAATATAAGAATCTGCTGGGCTGGGCCATGCATGGTGGCTCACGCCTGTAATCCCAGCACTTTGGGAGGCCAAGGCAGGTGGATCAAGTGAGGCCAGGAGTTTGAGACCAGCCTGGCCGACAAGACGAAACCCCATCTCTACTAAAAATATAAAATTTAGCTGGGCATGG
>NW_026652285.1:13820055-13906451 GCF_009828535.3 Hylobates moloch | reverse complement strand
CACATCTCTTTGTACTTTGTACTTCTGCTGTTGTTTTGTTTTCACAACTTTTCATGGGTGTTTTGAAGTTCACCCCATGCTGGATGGTGGGAAGTTCTACATCATTACCTGGCCCTGAGTGCTGAGCTGTAGCCTCCTGGTGGACTGGAGAAGTTTCCACCTCTGCACTAGGCTCTGTTGCTATGGTGAGCTGCACGTCTGGAGGCTTAACAGAGACATTGGGAAAATCTGAATGCTGCATTTGATGGTGACCTGGAGGTGAAACTGGGACTTCATGATGTTCTGGGGGCTGAGCTGGGGTCTCCTGCTGGGCTGGAGAAGATTCAACTTCCCCAGAAGACTCAGAAGACTGAGCTCGCTGATCCTGTTCACTGGAGGGAAAGTTCAGGCTCCATAGGAGGACCTGGTGGCTCAGTTGCGGCCTCCTGTTGGGTTGCAGAAGGTTCCACCTCCTCTGGTGGCTGAACTGGGGCCTCCTGCTGGGCTTGGGAAGATTCTGTCTCATTTTTAGGCTCTGAAGTCATCGAAACCTTCACATCTGCAGGTTTAACTGTAATGTTGGGCAAGTTATAATGAGCTTGATCCTCACCTGGAGGTTGAACTGTCACTTCATGATTCAGTGGAGTTTGAGCTAGACTCTCCACAGAGGACTCTGGAGGCAGAGCCGGGGCCTCCTGCTGGGTTGAAGGTTCTACCTCCTGAGGGAGCTGTGGAAGCTGTGCTGGGGCTTCTTCCTGGAGTGAAGAGGACTGGATGTCTTTCAGGGTCTCTGGATTTTCAGTTTTGGGCTCTAGATGGAACTGAGAAAGTCCAACTTGCTCAGGTGGCCCTGGAGGCTCATCTGCATTCACCCGGAGTTCTGGAACCAGGCTGCCGGGATACAGTGTGTCCATACCCGAATATTCATCCTGCAGAGTCTGTTTCTGACGCTGAGGTTTGGATAATTGGTGTGGAATCCCAACAATCTCAGCAAGGCTCCAACACTCAGCTAGATCTTTCTTCAGGTTCTTGGGCAAAACAACAAATTTGGTTGGTTTTGAAATCTTACTGTCTAGTCGAACAAGTATTTCATCTGCCTGATGACCTGCAGCCTGATCTAGATCTGCAGTTTGAACCTTACTTTTGAGGCGAGGAAGCTGAACTGGGGTCTGGTTCTGATCCCCGTCCAGCAGTGGAACCACCTCTGGGAGCCTTTCTTGTGGAGTCAGCTTGTCATTTAAATCCTGGTGTGCAGCCAAGAAGTGCTCTGACCCCAGGGGCAGCTCTCCAGCTGAATCCGTGTCCAGGAATGGAACCAAATTTTCAGTCGATTCCTGGGGCAGGGCTGACATCTGCGAAGCAGAGGGCCCTAGGTAATCAAAGCCCCCGGGGCTGCTAGGGGAGCAGGTGCATGGGGAGATTCCCATGGGAGATGGGAGGAACGGGAAGACCAGGGCTCAGGTGGCCCCATGGGGTTAGAGGTCAGCTGGAGAGGGTCCTTGACCCACACCAGAGGCTGAGCTTCCTTGACTAGTAGACACAATAGTTGCCACATAAGGAAGGGCCATGGGCCCCAGAAACGCAGCCAAGACATGACACGTGCTGGTGCCGCGCTCTGAGCGGGAGCCATTCTGGCAGCCCCGAGATACTCATGCCCCTTATAAGCATGCGCCCCGCCCTGTCTTTATGACACCTTTAGTTATGCCACCTTTATTAGGCTCGGGTCCAGATCTGTTCCATGTCACCAGGGCAATCTTATGTCACAATCCCGCCCAAGCACCCCTTGGCTGGAACACCCCTCCCCTCCCCTTAATGAGGAAGGATTTGGGCCGCAGACTGGGGTGGTCCCAGGACTCCAGTGGCCTGCTGTGGTGTGGTGGGGTGGGGTGTGGTGGGGTGGGGGCGCGGCAGAGCTTCCCAAGGAAGTCACGGGACCTCGCCTTGGGATCTTCAGAAGTGCTAGTTCACTTCTGGCAGCCTGAATTCTTCCTCCCCCAAGGTGAAATCCAAGAATACTCTTCCTTCCAGGGGGAGAAACTGACCTTCAAAATGGGCGCCAGTTAGGGTGGCAGGCAGGACGCACGTTACAGTCATTTATTCCAAAATGTTGCCGTTTTCGCTATACTGTTGCATGTTTGATAATTTACCACCCTATTAGGTAGGGGCTACCAGGGAATAAGCGAGGACTTCAAATTTTCTGTAGGAGGGGTGTTGGGGGTGGGCAATGCAGTCTGGGAGAGAAGGTTTTAATCCAAGTCAAGAGCCCTTTGCACTAGCCTGGGAGGAGGCTGAACTGTCATCCTGCCTTAACACAGCCATTACCCTAGAAGTTACAGCACCACCCTTCAGAGATCTACCCCGTGTGTACACACGGAGAAGAGGCTTAGGTTGTTAAAGTCAGCATGTTAAATAATTTCCTGAAATGCGACTATAACTAGAACCCAGCTGACTTCCCCAACAGCCATTCTTACCTATTTTATTACCGTCTGGCACAATTATCAGCATGTAAACTCCAAGAAGGTGCTTCATCTTATTCCAGTGCCTAGCACAGGCATCGGGTGCATAGTGATGGTATTAAAATTGAACGGGGGCTGTACACAGTGGCTCACACCCATAATCCTAGAACTCTGGGAGGCCGAGGTGGGCGGATCACTGAGGTCAGAAGTTCCAGACCAGCCTGATCAACATGCTGAAACTCCGTCTCTACTAAAAATACAAAATTAGCCAGGCGTGGTGGTGCATGCCTGTAATCCCAGCTACACGGGAGGCTCAAGCAGGAGAATTGCTTGAACCTGGGAGGCAAAGGTTGCAGTGAACCGAGATCACGCCACTGCACTCCAGCCTGGGTGACAGAGCGAGACTCCGTCTCAAAAAAAAAAAAAAAAAAAAAAAAAAAAGAAGTCTAGCTTCCTGTGAAATGTGAGAGGAAGTTAGCACTGATTTCAGAAATCTGCTTATAACAATAGATCCATCCCTAAATGAGGCGAATCTTGGAATCCCTTCAATTTTATTTTATTTTTTTGAGATGGAGTTTCTCTCTTGTTGCCCAGGCTGGAGTGCATTGTTGTCAGCTCCGCCTCCCGGGTTCACGCCATTCTCCTGCCTCAGCCTCTCCAAGTAGCTGGGACTACAGGCACCCACCACCACGCCCGGCTAATTTTTTTTTTTTTTTGTATTTTTAGTAGAGACGGGGTTTCACCATGGTCTCGATCTCCTGACCTCGTGATCTGCCCGCCTCGGCCTCCCAAAATGCTGGGATTACAAGCGTGAGCCACCGCGCCCGGCCCAGGAAGCTAGACTTCTTAAAGCTGGAAGTTTCCTTGGCAGGTTTTATTTAAATTGAATTAAAATAATTATTTTACAGGGAAAAGCTTCAAAACACTTTGCAACTTTGGGGTAAAAGTTAAATAAAACAGTCTAACCCCAAATTAAGTTCCCACTGAAATGAAACTTTTTTTTTACTCCTTTTTTAAAAAAAGTCCATAAATAGTAAATAATGACTGTTTTGAGATTAATTTAGAAACTTAATCCCTATTTAAGAGCTTTCATATGCAGTCATGCGTTGCTTGCCATGTAAGGAGCTTGAGAAATGTGTCAGGTGATTTCACCATTGTGCTAACATCATAGTGTATACTTACACAAACCTAGGTGGTGTAGCCTACAGCACACCTAGGCTATACGGCATGGCCTAGGACTCCTAGGCTACAAACCTGTACTGTATGTTACTGTACTGAATATTAAAGGCAACTGTAACACAATGGCAGGTATTTGTGTATGTAAACATGGAAAAGGTACAGTTAAAATACTGTATAAAAGATAAAAATGGGGCCCAGGCACAACGGTTCACACCTGTAATCCCAGCACTTTGAGATGCAGAGGTGGGTGGATCACCTGAGGTCAGGAGTTCGAGACCAGCCTGGCCAACATAGCGAAAAACAGTCTCTACTAAAAATACAAAAATTAGCTGAGTATGGTGGCACATGCCTATAATCTCAGCGACTCAGGAGGCTGAGGTAGGAGAATCACTTGAACCCAGGAGGTAGAGGTTGCAGTGAGCTGAGATCGTGCCATCGCACTCCAGCCTGGGCAACAGAGTGAGACTCCATAACAACAACAACAACAACAACAACAACAAAAAGATAAAAATGGTATGCCTGTACAGGGATAGCTCCTTTATACTCTTATGGAACCACCATCATATATGTGGTCTATTGTTGACCGAAACCTCATTTTGCAGCACATGATTATAAATGATTGACAGAAAGATCTTCAGCAAAATAGCCCACCCAAGGTATATGGGAGATAATGAGATCCAAGCAATAAGCCATATTTGAAAGGCATTATAGTTTTTGAAAGCCGTAGCACAATCAGTCTTAAGGTCAGTTACATTCTCCCCACATCTCTGGTATCCTGTTTGAAGGCAGTTCTAAAAAGGCCTGTGTTCAAGCAGCCCAGCATCCCTTACTCCTGGGGCTGGGTGAGACTAACCCCTCTCCTGTGTCCACAACTGTAGTAATACAGTCCTCAGTTCTGCTCTCCAAACTTCAAATAGGGGGTCAGAGCCAAGGGTCAAGACTTTAGGAAAAGCCCCAGAAATACCCTGCACTCAAAAAGCAGTTTCAGAGTTTCACATTTTCCTGAGAATGAAACAAATTATCCTCCAAATTTTGCTGCTTGTTTTGAATTATGGTTACACTGGCTATGTTATCCGACCCTTGAGTTTTTTTTGTTTGTTTTTTGAGATGGAGTTTCGCTCTTGTCGCCCAGGCTGGAGTGCAATGGCATGATCTTGGCTCACCACAACCTCCACCTCCTTGGTTCAAGCGATTCTCCTGCCTCAGCCTCCAGAGTAGCTGGGATGCATGCGCCACCATTTCCCCATGTTGGTCAGGCTGGTCTTGAACTCCCAACCTTAGGTGATCCACCCGCCTTGGCCTCCCAAAGCACTGGCATTACAGGTGTGAGCCTCTGCGCCCAGCCCTGTTACCTTTGAGTCTTTATCTCCACATACTTGAATTAAACTGTGTAGTTCTTCCCATCTGACATCTGCAATCTCTTCACTGGGTCTGTACTCCACAGCTATTTTACCACTTTCTGAAATAAAATTAGCAAGTATCAATTCAGAATCTTTTTCATTCTAAAACTTTCTGAATATAATGGTAGCACCCCACAATGAGACATTCTTTTGGTTTCTAAAAGCAGAAAATAAGAGCATTTTCCTGGAAGTTTCCTCATCATATGCTTCGATTTTTTTTTTTTTTTTTTTTTGAGACTGGGTCTCACTCTGTCGCCCAGACTGGATTGCAGTGGCACTATCATAGCTCACTCCAGCCTGGAATTCCTGGGCTCAAGTGATCTTCCTGCCTCAGCCTCCAGAGTAGCAGGGACTACTCCCCTGTGCCCGGCTAATTCTCTTTTTTAGAGACATGGTCCTGCTTTGTTGCCCAGGCTGGTCTCGAACTCCTATCTTGAAGTGATCCTTCTGTCTTGGCCTCCCAAAATGCTGAGATTTCAGGCATGAGTCACCATGTCCAGTCTCACAGCTCAGTTTTTAACGTATGTATGAAATATCAACTGTGTTTGGTTCAAAGGACTTTATGATCTTACAGATAGGAACTAAGGAATAATAACATAAGAAATAAAAAATGTGGACACAAAAATGTTGAATCACAATATGACTAAATGGTAAGGCATCAGGTGGTGGGTCGAAGTAAGTTCAAGTCCAAAATAGAGACCACTGGGCTAGTAGACACTTCACATTAGAAGCATGGCTAGGTGTCTACTCCGAGAACCAAAATTCCACCAGATACAATGAACAAAGCTTCAGAGAGAGAGAACATTTGAACATTTTATGGCAGAAAATGGCTCACATACTCTATAGACAATACAACTTCCTTCAAGGCAAACTAGAGCTATAATGCTTTTGGTCTAAGAAGTTTTCAGTGTGTGCAAGGAATACCTTTGCATAATAGGGAGGTAAACAACCCACACATTTAGCTTGGTTATTAAAGGTCCTCCCTCCCTATAACCTGATAGGTTATTTCCCCTAAGATCCAGATGAGTACACATTAGATGAAATTCCAGAAGTTATCTTCAAACTTTGCTACTCATTGAATGTCATGAAGATCCTGGAAAAAAAAGAAAAAAACAAAAAACAACCTTGCTACTCAACAAGGGATTGATATTATCACATTTGAGAGAAATTCAGAATCTCAGGCCTAAACCCAGGCCTACTAAATTAGGATCTGCAGCTGCTCACAATCTTCAGGTGATTTCTATGGTCATTAAAGTCTGAAAAGCTGCCTTGAAACAGTGCTTCCTAAAACTGAAGTGGAGGTGCAGCAAAAATCATCTGGCAAATTGTTAAAAGTTATCTCAAATGCAACCCAAATTTACAGAATCCCAGGTGAAGCTCAGTAATATGTATTTTTATCCTTCTCCCCAAATAATTCTGATGTGCAGGCAAGTTTGAAAACCACTGCTTTAAAGAAAATGGATACTCCCCTTACCGAGTAGAAAGTAGGATTTTGGAAACTCATACAAGGGAAGCAAAAAGATGCCTCAGGAGGCATGATTACCACAGGATTGGTGCAAATGGAAGCTGAAGCTTAACCACAGACATTAATATACGCCTACAAAAGAAAATGCTAAGGAAGTCAAGTGGTCTGCATGAATTCTGAAGAAAAACAGAGAACCAAAGACCAAACTTTGTCAATGAATTTCCAGCACAGTCTAGGTTAAGGGAGTGAATTTCTTGACTGAATGACACAGACTCTGGACCACCTGATCGGTTATTACCTTAATGGAAGAATTATATTACAATGTAGAGGTACTTTAATTAGAATGACCTGGCAGTTACTCAGGCAAAATTTTCTGCTCCTTTGTATTCTGTAATACAAGAAGGATCCATATGGATGTTCTCTTCTCTGAACTGTTTGGATGAACTGGTCAATGGCACTCATCATGCCTGGGGTTTTAAATCTGCATTGTGGTCATAATCTGTTATTTAATTAATTTCTCATATTTTTAATAAAAAGTTTGCATATATATTTTAGACAGAAATTACCTTACTTTGCTGAAATTCTGAGAAATCCTAGATGGTTTTCAAGGCCGGGCTCAAATGTCACCTCTACTACCCTTTGCTGTGCCTCCTGGTGCTGTGCTTCTGACACTTTGTACCGTCCTCCATGACAGCATGAGCACAATTATATTACAGGCAATTACTCATGCCCCCCTGGCTCATTTGTTGACTCCTTTAGAGCACAGATCATGTTTTAGTTATTGTAGCAACTAAAACAGTATTTGTTCAACCAATGACACCCATAAACAAAAGTACCTGCCGAGGGCAGAGATGCAGGGGTAAGTCATGCCAAGATTAAATCCCAGAAACCACTGTAGATTTTTCAGTTGACCCCTACATTTATTGTATTAATTCTAAAAAAAAAATTACAGTGTTTTCAGACTTCTAGACTTCAAAAGACAACTCTCTACATAATGTGTGTTTCTAGAAGGGAAAAGTGTAACATTGTCCCCTTATTCCTAATTGGTAACTGAGAAAAGAGGCCTCACTCAGTATTGGTATAGGGAAGGGGGAAGTTCACTTCCAGCAGAAGTTAATACTCCAGAACAAATAAAATCTAATTATTTAATCTGCTATTACACATCTATAAACCATGAATGGCATATCAAGAAGAAATAATCTGTGATGCATTGAAATCTTTTAAAAATTATGAAACTTACTTGTCAAATGTTACAAGGATTCACCTTTTCATGTAGAATAGTGTCCCAATCTGGTATTAACGTTATTAGTGAACAAGGCTGTGCTCTTTGAGTACATTCCATTTGCCCCCAATCCCTATCTTCTGTGTCAGTAATAATATAAAAATCACCTTTTATAGGTGCTTTCTTTTTTTTGAGACAGTCTCGCTCTGTTGCCCAGGCTGGAGTGCAGTAGTGCAATCTTGGCTCACTGCAACCTCCACCTCCTAGGTTCAAGCCACTCGCCCACCTCATTCCCAAGTAGCTGGGATTACAGAAGCCCACCACCACACCTGGCTAATTTGTATATTTTTAGTAGAGGTGGGGTCTCACCATGTTGGGCAGGCTGGTCTCAAATTCCTGACCTCAAGTGATCCACCCGCCTACGCCTCCCAAAGTGCTGGGATTACAGGTATGAGCCACCATGCCTGGCCTATAGAGTGCTATTTGCCAGACATTGTGCTGAGCACTTTAAAGTGCATTATCTTATCCTCAGATCAGCTCCATAAAATAGCTACCATTATTACCTCTACATGTATATAGATATATGTATCTATCTCTCTATATATATCTACATACATTGGAAGTCTCACCAGTGTTTTAACTTTTGCTTTCAACCACTATACATATTTTAAAGAGCTTAAGAGGAGAAACAACCATTTGTGTTTTAAAATTTTCCCAGATACCATTTCTGCTGCTCTTTCTTTATCTCTGAAGTTCTAGTATTACCACTGGTATAATTTTCCTTTGGCCTAAAGACCTTCTTATACGTTTATTTTAGAGCAGAACTTCTGACAACACATTCTCTTAGATTTTCTTCATCTGAAATGTCTTTTTTCTTTCTCTTTTTGCCTTAATTGTTGAAGGGTATTTTTGCTGGATACAGAATTCTGAATTGACATTTCTCTCAGTACTTTAAAGATGTTCTGCAGCTACTTGAATTGCTGAAAGGCTTAAAGTTGGGGACAGGCTCTATCACATACATGTTTTATAGAAAGGTTCATTACTTTTATATCTTCATTGTGGACCATAGCCTTTATCATCACTAAATCTTTGTCTCATTTATGAGTTTTTAAATTTTGCTTTGAACCTAAACTTTTATAACTCCTTTCTTTTTATTTCCTCCAATGTGGAGTTTATCAGGGACAACATAGGCAGTTGGAAATACATACCTGGAGTTTAGAAGAGAGGTCTAGGTAGGAAAATGGATCTAGAAGTCATTGATATTTTGGTGGTAATTGAGTCAACTGATAATTAGGGGAAAGTTGAGGACACTAAATGCTGAGGACTATCACATGTAAGAGGGATGTTTGAAGGAAGAATAACTGGTCAAGGAAATTGGGTCATGAGTGGCAACAAGAAATTTAAGAAGGATGTAGTGGCCAAAGGTATCATACATGCATTGTATATGTATGTAGATATATATCTTTCAATGTATGTAGATATATGTCTATATACTTATACAATGTATGCATGTAGATACACATTGAAAGTATAGATACATATCTATATATCTACATACATTGAAAATGTATATATATACACACATACACACACACACATATATATATACAATTATAAAGGAGGGGGACTAGAATAAAGAAACCTATATGGTTGTAACACTTTTACGTTTCATTTAGAGGTAAAATGCTAACTCTAAGTAGTTAGGTTAGGTATATATTTGTCATTCCTACAGCAAAAACATAGCACAGATATGACCAAAAGCCGTTTAATAAAACATAACACTAAAAAATACTCAATCCAAAAGTAGGCAGAAAAAAACAGAAGAAACCCCCCAAAAAAAGAGATAAGCAGAAAACAAATAATAAAATAGGACACCTAAATCCAGTCATTATCAATCATATTAAATGTAAATGGTCCAAAACACATTAATTAAAAGACGCTGTCAGATTACATTTAAAAGAAAAATAAAAAAACAAGAAACCATTTGAAAATATAATGATGTGGCCAGGTATGGTGGCTTACGCCTATAATCCCAGCATTTTGGGAGGCTGAGGAGGGCAGGTGGCTTGAGCCCAGGAATTCAAGACCAGCCTGGGCAACATGGCGAAACCCCATCTCTATTTTTACAAATTGAAAAGTAAATGAATATCATGACATACAGATTAAAAGCAAAAGGGTAGAGAAAGATATGTCATTCTAACACTAGTCAAAAACAGTATTATATTACTAATGTAAAACATTAACTTTATATTAGTATTAAATAATGGTTTGTTTGTCTGTCTGTTTTCGAGACGGGGTCTTGCCCTGTTACCCAGGCTAGAGTGCAGTGGCACGATCTCGGCTCACTACAACCTCTGCCTCCTAGCTTCAAGCAGTTCTCCTGCCTCAGCCTCCCAAGTAGTTGGGATTACAGGCGCCTGTCACCGTGCCTGGCTAATTTTTGTATTTTTAGTAGGGACAGGGTTTCACCATCTTAGCCAGGTTGGTCTCGAACTCCTGACCTCAAATGATTCACCCGCCTTGGCCTCCCAAAGTGCTGGGATTACAGGCGTGAGGCACCATACCCGGCCTGTATGTATTTATTTAGAGATGGAGTCTTGCTCTGCTTCCCAGGCTGGGGTGCAGTGGTGTGATCTCAGCTCACTGCAATATCCACCTCCTGGATTCCAGTGGTTCTCTTGCCTCAACCTTCTGAGTAGCTGGGACTACAGACGTGTGCCACCATGCCAGGCCGTTTTTCTATTTCTAGTAGAGACGGGGTTTCACCATGTTGGCCGGTCTGGTCTCGAACTCCTGACCTCAGGTGATCCACCCACCTTGGCCTCCCAAAGTGCTGAGATTACAGGCGTGAGCCACCATGCCTGGACAAATAATGGTTTTTAGTATAATGATTATTACCAGAAATAAAGGTTATTTCAGAATGATAAAGGGGTCAAATAATCATCAAGAGGACAAAACTGTAAATGTTTCTGCGTCTAATAACAGGGCCTCAAAATACAGGACGCATAAACAGACAGAATTTCAAGGAGAAAGAGAACAAACCCATAACAATCATTGTAGACTTCAACACTCCTTTCTCAGTAATCACTAGAACAAGCAGACAGGAAATCAGCAAGGATAGAGAAGACCTTAACACGATCAACCAACTTGACCTAATTATTATTTATGAAACACTTTACCTAACGGCAGCAGAACACATCTTTCCTATTACAAACTGAACATTCACCTAAACAATGTTTCAGGCCATATACAAACCTCTAAATTTTTTTTTTAATTCATCATATCAAGTGTGTTCTCTAACCATAATGGAATTAAATTAGAAACCAACAACAAAGATATCTGGGAAATCCCTAAATGTTTGAAAATTAAACAATATGTTTTCAAACAAATCATGGGTCAAAGAATAAGCCATAATAGAAATTTTACTATATTGTGAACCAAATGAAAATGAAAATAAAACATATATCACAAATTCTAAGATATGTTTTTAAAAGTGCACAAAGGGGCTGGGTGCGGTGGCTCATGCCTGTAATCCCAGCACTTTGGGAGGCCGAGGCAGGTGAATCACCTGAGGTCAGGAGTTTGAGACCAGCCTGGCGAACATGGTGAAACCCCATCTCTACTAAAAATCCAAAATTAGCTGGGCGTGGTGGTGGGCACCTGTAATCCCAGCTACTCCGGAGGCTGAGGCATGAGAATCATTTCAACCTGGGAGGTGGAGGCTGCAGTGAGCCAAGATTGTGCCACTGCACTCCAGTCTGGGCAACAACGCAAGATTCTGTCTTAAAAAAAAAAAAAATGCAGTCGGGTGCGGTGGCTCACGCCTGTAATCCCAGCACTTTGGGAGGCCGAGGCGGGCGGATCACGAGGTCAGGAGATCGAGACCATCCTGGTTAACACGGTGAAACCCTGTCTCTACTAAAAATACAAAAAATTAGCCAGGCGCAGTGGCAGGCGCCTGTAGTCCCAGCTACTCGGGAAAAAAAAAAAAAAAAAAAAAAAAAAGAAAAAAAAAAGGGAAGAAGGAAGGAAGGAAGGAAGGAAGGAAGGAAGGAAAGAAAGAAAAGAAAGAGAAAGAAAGATCAAAGAAAATAAGGTATATATGCGCAATAGGATACTATTCAGCCATTAAAAAAGTGAAATCCAGGAGGGGAATGGTGGCTCATACCTGTAATCACAGCACTCTGGGAGGCTGAGGCGGGCGGATCATGAGGTCAGGAGTTCGAGAACTGACTGGCTAACATAGTAAAACCCCGTCTTTACTAAAAATACAAAACTTAGCCAGGCATGGTGGCAGGCGCCTGTAGTCCCAGCTACTTGGGAGGCTGAGGCAGGAGAATCACTTGAACCCGGGAGGCGGAGGTTGCAGTGAGCCGAGATTGTGCCACTGCACTCCAGCCTGGGTGACAGAGCAAGACTCCATCTCAAAAAATAAAATAAAATAAAATAAAAGTGAAATCTTTCATCTATAAAGCTAGAGGTTTGGAAAATAAAACCTGTTTGCAGCAACATGGATAGAACTGGAGGACATTATGTTAAGTGAAACAGGCCAAGGACAGAAAGACAAGTATCACATAATCTCATTCATATGTGAGAGATTAAGAAGTTGATTTCATGGAGATAGGCAGGAGAATGATGGTTACTGGGGGCTGGGAAGCAGGTAGGGATGAAGACAAATTGGTTCATGGGCATAAAAACTCAGTCAGATAGAAGGAGAAAGTTTTAGTTTTTGTTTGCACAGTAGGGTGACTAGAGTCAACAATAACTTAGTGTACATTTTAAAATAGCTAGAACATTTGTTATCTTTCCAATACAAAGGATAAACATCTGAGATGATGGATAGCATAATTAACCTGATTTGATCATTACACATTGTATGAGTCTATCAAAATACTACATATACCCTTATAAATATGTACACTCCACCTTAAGGAAACAGTGAAAAAAGAAGGTGTGGAACAACAACAAGCACAACAAAATCAGAGAGGAAAATCTTTGTGAACTTGGGTTGGTCAGGCCAGGAGTCAGCAAACCATGGCCAATCCACTACCCATTTTTGTAATAATCAAAAGAGTAACAATATAATTGATAATTTGTAAATTATCTGAAATTGAAACTGCAGTGTTCATAAAGTTTTATCGGAACAGCTATTCTCATTCACTTACATATTGTCTATGACTGCTTTCATTGCTACAACGGCAGAGCTGCAACAGGGACAGCAAGGCTGAAATATTTACTATCTGACCTTTTACAGAAAAAGTCTGGCAAGGTCTGGGTTAGGCAGAGTTGTTAGATGAACACCAAATCTCTAAAAGAAAAAATGTGGTAAATCAGGCTTCATCAAAATTTAAAACTTATGCTCTGGGAAAAAGACAGTGCTAAGACAATGAAACACAAGGCACAGATGGGGAGAAAATACATGAACATCAAACAGCCTAACATAGCACTTATATCCAAAATATATAAAGAACTCTTACTACCCAATAATGAGAAATTGGCCAGGCATGGTGGCTCATGCCTGTAATCCCAGAACTTTGGGAGGCCAAGGCAGGCAGATTGCTTGAGCTCAGAAGTTCAAGACAAGCCTGGGCAACATAGCGAAACCCCATCTCTATTAAAAATACAAAAATTGGCCACACATGGTGGCACGCACCTGTGGTCCCAACTACTTGGGAGGCTGAGGTGGGAGGATCACCTTGAGCCCGGGGTCGAGGGGAATGACAGGCTGCAGTGAGCCAAGATCAGGCCACTGCACTCCAGCGTGGGTGAAAGAGCGAGACTCTGTCTTAAAAAAATAAAAGAAGAATAACAATAAAGAAAGCAACCCAATTAAACATCTTAAATAAAGATTTTGGTATCTTGGCCAGGCATGGCGGCTCATGCCTGTAATCTCAGCACTTTGGGAGGCCGAGGCAGGCAGATCGCTTGAGCACAGGATTCGAAATCAGTCTGGGCAACATATCAAAACCCCATCTCTATTTAAAACAAACAAACAAACAAAAAACTAGCCAGGTATGGTGGTGTGCACTTGCAATCCCAGCTACTTGGGAGACTGACAGGTGGGAGGATGGCTTGAGCCCAGAAGGTGGAGGCTGCAGTGAGTGGTGACTGTGCCACTGCTCTCCAGCCTGGGCAACAGAGCAAGACTCTATCTCAAAAAAAAAAAAAGATTTTAGTATTTTTCCATAAACAATGATATACAGATGGCAAATAAAAAGATGCACATAAAAAGAGGCTCAGAACCATTAGTCATTAGGGACAAGCAAATTAAAACCACAAGGAGCTACACCATATACTTATTAACGTGGCTAAAAAAAAAAAAAAAAAACAACAAAAACTGACAGTATCAAGTGCTAGGGAGGATACAGGGCAACCGGAACTCTTCATACATTTGCAGGTAAGAATGCAAAATGGTACAGCTACTTTGGAAAACAGTTTTGGCAGTTTCTTATAAACATACAACCCAGAAATCATACTCCTAGGTATTTACTCAAGAGAAACAAGTATTATGTTCATACAAAAAACATTATGGAAATGTTTGGGGCAGCTTTATTCATAGCTGCCAAAAACTAGAAATAACCAAAACAATTTTAAATCGGATGAATTACCAAATTTGGTTGGATCTTGTTTGGCTTTTTGCTTTGCTTTTTAATCAACCATTTACCAGCAACTGTTGCACAGGCCCGTCAGCACTCGAAGAATAAAAACAAACACACAGGACCAGGTAAGGTTTCCCTACTAACCCAAATGATCCGTTTCCTTAACACAATTTAAAAACCACAGCTAGGAGTGTGAACACAGGCATGTTTTTCTGTGTGTCTGTGTGCCACAATCTGTCCAAATCCTTAATTCCCTTTTAAGGAACAGATATATAATAAAAATCCGAAAGGAAACACATTGGAAATGCAAAGAGGTTTGCAAAACAAGAGGCTTCTTTCATTCCAGAAAACTACATCAAAACAAGCGGAGAAAAATGAATGTAATGGATATGTGTTTGCCAAAGTTTAAATTCTGCCCGGTGGAGACACTGCACTGGCACAAATTTTGAGGAGAAAAAAAGGGGATTGGGGGGAAGGGGAGCAAGCGAGTGCGGCCTGCAAACTGCAACAATGCAATCTCCATTTTGAACAATGCGCTTCTTTCCTCTTATAAATCTAGTTTTTTGCCACTTGATGTGCCCTCCCATTTCCCCTCTGTTTAGGGGTCGGCGGGATTGGCGGGAGATCGGAGCGGGATGCACAGCACATAAGTGAGCAAGGGGGGAGGGGAGAGGAGGTGGAGAATGAGTCTGCAGCAACTGCGCTGGGTGGGTACCTGGAGTGCTGCTGAAGCCGCTTTCCGTGGAGTCACTGGCGTCCTCGTCGTCATCTTCCAGCTCCTCTGGATAATCGGAGTCATCCTCGTCCTCCTCCATCTCATCCTCCTAGCTGTCCTCAGACTCCTGGGTCTCCTCGGCATCGCCGCCCCCCTCCTCTTCCTCCTCGCTCTCGTGGTCATCATATACCACTTTGTTGACGGCCCTCCGGGCCGCGGTGGTTCGGGCTAGGTGGCTGCCCCCGACCCCCCGCCGGCCTGGTGCGCTGCTGCTGGCGGGGGGCGGGCCGGTGGCGGCGGCTTCCTCCGGCTACTGCTGCCCACCCTGGGCGAGCTCAGCCGCGTCTTGGGCGCCACCTCAGCCTGGCGGCTGCCCCGGCTACTACCGCGTATCCGCGAGCAGAGCCCCAGATGGGTCCGGACGTGGGCGGCGGCGGGGCCGGGTCGCAGCGCTCCGCAGCGGGAGCCGAGGGCTGCTTGGTCGGCCTGCCCCGCCGGCCGCTCTTGTTGGAGCCCACGCGAGGGGAGAAGGGAAAGCGGACGGGGAGGGCCGGGCGCAGTGGGGGCGGTGGGGAGCGCCGGGGCCGGGTTGGGAGGCCCGAGGGGCCGGGCAGGAGGGGCCTGGCCGGCGGAAGCGGGTGGAGGGAGAAGGCTCAACCGAATTGAGCCCACTCAATAACGCCTTCAACCGCCACCTTCTTTCTTCCCTCTATAGGAGCGCGGTCACGTGAGCTGCGCCGCCGCCGAGCCTGGGAAGGGGGCGAGGTGGCGCGGCGGCCGCTAGGGGGAGCGCGGGAGCATTGAGTCCGGGGCGGAGAGCTCGGGGCACCTGGACTTGGCTCAGCACGGCGCTCCGGGTGCGGGTGGCGCGGCTGAGAGAGGCCCGCGGCTCGCGACATGCCCCGCGTCTAAGGCCTTCGGAGACCACAGTCTCCGCGGACCCCTGGCTGGAGCCCAAAGCCGGCCGGACCTCCTTCCTGCGACTCCCTTTCCGCGGCTCGGAGAGGAAGGCAGGAGGGCCCCCAAATATCGTTCCCCTCCCGCAGAGGCAGCGAGAGAAAGAAAAAAAAGTCGCGGAGGAGGGCGGCCCGAGCGACCTACGGGACAGGGCAGCGCCAGCGACCGAGGGAAATTAGTCAGGGTGGGGTACAGGGAGACAAGCCCCCAGAATTTAGGAAACTCCGAAGCTTGGAGCTGGAGTCCCGAATTGACTCCAATGACAACTGCTCCGGATCTGTGCCAGGAGCCACACCCCGGGCTGCCACGCCCGGAGGGAGGGGGGCCCTAAGACCTGCTGCATGGAATCCCCACTCGGAAAGCCTCAGTAAACTCCAGAATGCAACTACTGCATGTTCCAATCTCCCGCCACCTTCCCAGTGTCCCAGCTAGGACCCCGACCACCTTAGCAAGAACTTACCTCTCCTTTGCAGTGGAAAAGAGGGAACCCAGCCTAAAACCTACTTCACGCTGTTATAGGTTTGTATGATCGGGAAATAACCTTAATTTATTTACCTGACAAGTCACTAGGTTTGAGCTTAGCCCAGGGGACGAATCATTGTGACATTTCAGGCACCCTCAAACCTTATCACAGGGACTCAACCCTGAGTGGTTGAGGTCGGTTGTTCAGATAAGAGAAAGGTTTGCTGGGCGTGGTGGCTCACACCTGTAATCCCAGCACTTTGGGAGGCCGAGGCGGGCGGACCACAAGGTCAGGAGTTCAAGACCATCCTGGCTAACACAGTGAAACCCCATCTCTACTAAAAATACAAAAAAAAAAAAAATTAGCCGGGCGTAGGTGGTGCACGCCTGTAATCCTAGCTACCCAGGAGGCTGAGGCAGGAGAATGGTGTAAAACCCGGGAGGCGGAGGTTGCAGTGAGCCGAGATCGTGCCACTGCACTCCAGCCTCGGAGACAGAGCGAGACTCCGTCTCAAAAAAAAAAAAAAAAAAAGGTTTTGTAAACATATATTAATATTTATTGAGCTAAGTGACAACCAAAAAGTAATTTAAAGAAAAATAGTTGGCCGGGCGCGATAGCTCACGCCTGTAATCCCAGCCCTTTGAGAGGCCACAGTCGGACGATTGCTTGAGGTCAGGAGTTCGAGACCAGCCTGGGCAACATAGCAGGACCTCGTCTCTAGAAAAAAATTGAAAAATTAGCCGGGCATGGCGGTGCGCACCTGTGGTCCGAGCTATGCCAGAGGGTGAGGGGGGAGGATCACTTGAGCCTGGGAGGTGGATGTTGCACTGAGCCATGATTGCACCTCTGCACTCCAGCCTGAGTGACAAAGCAAGACCCTGTCTCAAAATTTTTTAAAAAGAAAGAAAAATAGCTAAGAGGATTCTGTACATCAAATGGCTTATTTCAATCTAGTTAGGAAAATGGAACACATATGTGAAATGAAAATTAAAATACAAGCACTAATTGCCAAATAAATGCATTCAATACAGTTTGGTTGAGCTCTAAGGGTGGCAAATGTGTATATGTCTTCAGGGACTAGGTAAGTAATGTAAGTCAATAAAGTAGACAAGGTGAAGACCTAGGCCAATGGAAATGCCCATATTTCATTTGAAGAGGGTGGCCAGGTGTGGTGGCTCAGGCCTGTAATCCCAGCACTTTAGGAAGCCAGGTGGGCGGATCACTTGAGCCCAGAAGTTCGAGATTAGCCTGGCCAACATGGTGAAACCCCATCTCTACTAAAAACATAAAAATTAGACAGGCATGGTGGCATGTGCCCGTAGTCCTAGCTACTCAGGAGGCTGAGGCAGAATCACTTGAACCTGGGAGGCAGAGGTTGTGGTGAGCGGAGATTGTGCCACTGCACTCCAGCCTGGGCAACAGAGCGAGACTCCTTCACCACCTCCCCCCCTCAAAAAAAGAGAAAAGTTAAAAAAAACAGACCAAAAAAATCCCAACTCTTCTTTGAATGGATTAGCAGGTATTTGCTGTTTTGCTCCTTTATGCTTTCATGAATTTTTCTGTGGCTTCAAGAAGAAAAATGTTAAGTCAGTGAATACTGTATAGGTTGAGCATCCTTATCTAAAATGCTTTGGATCAGAAGTGTTTTGGGCTTTGGAATATTTGCATTATACTTACCAGTTGATCATTTCTAATCTGAAAATCTGAAATGCTCTCATGAGCATTTCCTTTGAACAGCATGTTGATACTCAAAAACTTTTGGACCTTGGAGCATTTTGGATTGCAGATTTTCAGAATAAGGGTACTCCACCAGTATCCTTTTATTTATCTATGATTTAATATAGCCCTTCTTTCTTCAGAATTACTGAGTGACTCATTCCTGTAATGCTGCTAAATTTTTATTATTACCTTAATATTTAACATTTATTGATCACTAATGTGCCCAGGCACTATGGTAGATGCCTTATCATTATACTTTTAAGTTTTATAGTGGCACACAGTCAGGTTTTATTATATCCTCATTTTACAAGTGAGGTAAATAAAATGTCTTAGAGACACAGAGAGGTTGTGTTTTGTCCATGTCCACGTATCCTATAAGCACATTAGCCTATTTAAAGCCAGATCTCTCCGAAAGCCCAGTTTTTTCAGTTCCCTCAGTTTGCCATTGAGGAAACAGGAAAATCAGACTCGCTGTCATCAATTGCCTCACACATACTCTTGAATTCCTTTTGAGTGGGAACAGAAATACCATTATATGTGTTCCTCTACGTCTAGTCCTAGACATTAATTTGCCTTGTTTCTTTTAAGTTAGTGACCATCTCTGTTGAAGTCTTTAAATCCATTAAAAGTGAATGGAACCTTAGGAGAGTTTTAGGCTGGAGAGGAAGCCCCTCTTCTCTTCAGTTTGGGCTTCGATTGTCCAGAAGTAAAGAGGGATGAGATATTATCTGAGATAACTCCTTCAAGAACCAGAACTTAGCAAAGCCATTTACACCATTTTGATGGAAATATTTCTAAACTATAAAATTAGCCAGGTATGGTGGCACATGTCTGTAGTCCTAGCTACTTGGGAGGCTGAGGCGGGAGAATTGCTTGAACCTAGGAGTCTGAGTACGCAGTGCGCCGTGATGGTGCCACTGCACTCTAGCCTGGGTGACAAAGTGAGACCCTGTCTCTAAAATAAATTTATTTTATTCTAAAATAATTCTAGGCCAGGTGCGGTGGCTCATGCCTGTAATCTCAGCACTTTAGGAGGCCGAGGTGGGCAGATCACAAGGTTACGAGATGGAGAACATGTTGGCCAACATGGTGAAACTCCATCTCTACTAAAAATACAAAAATTAGCTGGGCATGGTGGCATATGCCTGCAGTCCCAGCTACTCTGGAGGCTGAGGCAGGAGAATCGCTTGAACCTGGGAGGCCGGGGGTTGCAGTGAGCAGAGATCACGCCACTGCACTCCAGCCTAGGCAACAAGAGCAAAACTCCTCTCAATAAATAATTAAAATAAAATAATTCTAAATACATTCTGCTCATCATATTGTTACACTGATGATCTTAAAGTTGATTGAGATGTAGCTGAAACTGGCTTCCACAAAGTACTCTCATGTGGTTCTGAATTTTGAGGTCATCTTTCTCTGTATCAAGTTCTTTAGATGTCCTTTCTCAGAGTAATCAAGTTTGAGTAAGACCTGCAGGGATCTCTTGTGAGCACATATATTGAGTTTTAGTGCATAAGCTTTGTTTTAACTTTTCACTGGGTAGATGAAACTCTCAGAGAAGTGGCATTATGTCTAACATGTAAAGTATTTCCCCCCATTTTTAAACAGAGAAGAAGATACAGAAAATGAAAATGAAAATAAAATTTGGTACTACAGCACAAAGGTCCAGCTTGCAGAATTAATTGACTGTCTAGACGAAGATTATTGGGAAGCAGAACTCTGCAAAATTCTGGAAGAAATGCGTGAAGAAATCCACCGACACATCAACATAACTGAAGACCTGACTGATAAGGTTCGGGGCAGTAATCCTTTCTGGCAGCAGCTAATGGTGAGAGGGGCATTTTCTCATTTTATTTTTGTTAAGTCTGAGCTAAACTGTTGGTACGAAATCACTGCAAAATTTGAAAATAGATTAAATTTTTTTTTTTTTTTTTTTGAGACAGTCTCGCTCTGTCGCCCAGGCTGAAGTGCAGTGGCACAATCTTGGCTCACTGCAACCTCCGCCTCCCGGGTTCACGCCATTCTCCTGCCTCAGCCTCCCGAGAAGCTGGGACTACAGGCGCCCGCCACCACCACACCCAGCTAATTTTTTTGTATTTTTAGTAGAGATGGGGTTTCACCGTGTTAGCCAGGATGGTCTCGATCTCCTGACCTCGTGATCCGCCCGCCTTGGCCTCCCAAAGTGCTGGGATTACAGGCTTGAGCCACCGTGTCCAGCCGAAAATCGATTAAAATTTTCAAGTGCGGTCATGCATTGCTTAATGATGGGGATACATTCTGAAAAATGTGTCATCTGGCGATGTCACGATTGTGTGATCATAGAGTACACTTATACAAACCTAGATGGTAGGGTTTCCTACACACCTAGGTTATACGGCATAGCCTATTGCTGCTAGACTGCAAACCTGTACGTCATGTGACTGTACTGAATCCCGTGATCAGTTGTAGCACAGTAGGTATCTGTGTATCTAACCATATCTAAACATTTAAAAAGGTACTACATAAAATCTTATGGGGTCACCGTAATGTATATGGTTCCTCGTGGACCGAAACACTGTGCAGTGCATGACTGTGTGTATATTTTACTTTAGTTCTCCGTATTTCATTTTCCCAAGAGAACCTTGTTCATTCCCACATAAATTAGGGATACTATACATTTCAGTGTTTTATTTCTGCCTTGGGTCATTACTAATATTCCCCAAAATGTTAATTTGTTTCTTTATTCAAGTATCTTAAACGTTTTTGGCATTCCAGCTTTTAAGAAATAATATTCTTTTTGAACTTTTTGCCTTTTTAAAAAAATAAAACTTTAAATTTTAGAATAGTTTTAGATTTATACAAAAGTTGCAAAGATAGTAGAGGGTTTCCATATATCCTGTACTTGGTTGCCCCTGTTATTAACGTCTTAGTGTGGGATATTTGTTACAACTAATGGACCAGTGTTGATACACTGTTATTAACTCAAGTCCATACTTTATTCAGATTTCCTTAGTTTTTACCTGATGTCCTTTTTCTGCCTCATGATCCTATACCACATGATATTTAGTCATCATGTTTTCCTCTAGACTGTCGGTTTCTCAGACTTTCCTTGTTTTTGATGGCCCTGACAGTTTGGAGGAGTACTGGTTAGGTATTTTGTAGAAAGCCCTCCTTATGTGTTTTTCTCATGGTTAGCCTAGGTTTTTGCATTTGGGGGAGGAAGACCACGGAGGTGATGTGCAGTTCTCCTCAAGAGTGCATGCTGTCGTCGTGACTTATCACTGATTATGTTAACCTTGGTCCTCTGGGTGAGGCAGTGTTTGTCAGGTTTCCCCATATCCTCCCCCATCTCCTCAAACCCCCAATACTGTAAGTCACTGTAAACAGCCACTCTTAGTGGGTGGGGAGTAATGTTCTACTTCTTGAAGGGGCAATATCTATATAAATTATTTGGAATTTTTCTGCACAGATTTGTTTATTCGTTTATTTTTTCAGACACTTATTTCTGAGTATAGATTCATGGATACTTTATACTCATTGGGTTACAACTGGATATTTATTAGGTTATAATTCAATGTCCCCTTATTTATTTTGTCACTCAACTCTGCTTTTCTTTTTTTTTTTAGGTTTTAAAAACATATAAACCTTAAAAGTTTTAATAGTATAAAAGGGTATGCTGTGAAAAATGAATCTCTCTCCTTCATTACTCTGAACTATAAATTTTTAAATATGTATGTAATACCATAAATGACATATTAGTTGTAACTGCTGAAAGCAGGATTTCACATTAAGATTTTACTAATTTCTTATTAGCTCTGACTCATTTGAGGCTGAATTCTTACTATGCTATCTAAATCAAAATTTTAATGTACATGTTAACAATGCATAATAACAAAAAAACCCCAAAACAGAATACAGCTTTTATATTATTGAACTTTATGTACAAAATCATTTGATTTCAAATAAACATTTAATGTAAAAACAAATGTTCTTTTAAACTGAATTTTTTTTACATCTACTGTACCATTCAAATGCTTTATCATCTTACATGATTTCTTCAAAATCTGTTATCAAGGGTACATATAGAAAAGCACTTTTTTTTTATAAATAGAAACAAAGGGATTTTTTCAGCTTTTACGATGACATAAAAAGTTTACTCAACAGAAGTAATTTTATTACTATTTGGGGGAGGGAATCACCAACTTTTTGTGCAAACAATGCTAGCCTTCTTTTAAGCATTAAGAGCATAACTGCTTAAGAAATGACATAAGCAATAATTCTACACCTACATCTCCCCTAAAATAATCTATTTTTTTTTTTTTTTACATATGTGCACAGCTTTAGCAAATTAAAGCCCGAGATAAACGCTCGAGATCTACTATCCAGAGGCAAAATCAGAGTTTACTAGAACTCACCATTTGGAGAGCTTACCAATCAAGGAATCTGTAATGAAAGCTGCAGTTTCCCTCTTTCCTATTTTTTTTAAACACAAAAATCAATGACTAAGAACTTAATACTGGATGACAAATCACATCCACACTATTCGTTAAATAGCCTCACAGTTAAACACATCTTAAAGACCAATCAAATCAGTATTTACATTTTATAAATTTCTGAAGACACCATTAGAAAGCTTATATATCCCTTCATTAAACAAAATAGGGAACTGCATCTGATGGTGGTGGAATGAAATTTTAAAATTAAAAATACCTGTATTTACAGCAGCATTGATCCTTTATAAATAAAGAATATGAAAATGCAATATCTTTAAGGATAATAAAAAATTGAGGTGATGTTACTCAACCACAGTGCTCGGAGTTGGAATAAAAACCTATTGGTGCTTGTTAATGTGCCAGTAGTGAATCCACTTTCTGTTGGAGAAAATCCAACTGCAAATATGTGCGTGAAACACATATAACACAGGGCAAAATTGCTCAAAATGATTCAAGTCAGCTTATCTGTATTGGATATTCTATTCATGAAACACATTACAAGGACATCCTTGCAAAGAAATAAAAGGCATAACAGTTTTCTGGTTGACTTTTTAAGAACACTTCTCCCCTTATAAGTGACATCTTAAAATCTCAAATGTGTTCTTCCCTTGGTTTGCAATCCTAATTTAAAGATACGAACAGCTTAATTTTCCATATGATTATCTAATTAAAAAAGAAAAACCAAAACAAGCAAAATGTTCAAGTTAAAAAAAAAAATACTGGGTGAGCAATGCACTAAAATTATCCACGTGAAAACAAATGGTCAGTAATCTTATAAACCAACATAGCATTTCACTGTCAACAATGTGAAAATTTAGTATCTTCTCAAACAGGCATAAGATGAAGAAGTGCTATTTTTTAATTGTAAAATGAACTTATGTAATGTAAATATCTTACATTATAATTTTTCATTCCGAATTGATAAATGATTTCAAAAACAAGGATCGAAGTTTGACTGCAAATAGTAATGCAATATAATTTCATAAAAATCCTTCAATTTCTATTTTTTTCTTTTCTGTAGTTGATATATGAAGACCACTTCAATTTCTAAAAAAGGGAACCATTCCAATTTTCCCTCCCCAAGAAAATGTCTCACAATTACAAAGTAGAAAAACAACCAGTCATAAATGCAAAAAAATCCTAATTTATATATGAAATAACTTCTAGATTATCAATTCAACATATTTGATGACAAATGTTGAGTTTAAAAATACTTTGAAATATTGCTTTTCATGCTTAAAGTACAGAATGTTTTAATGACATCAATAAAAGTGATATACATGTAATGCTGCATAATGAAGTGAAGTAGAACCCTGATACAAATATCCTTGTTGAAATCATTTACTTCATCTAACAGTGCCTGTTTGGAACCTATGATTAAAAACAAAAACATAATTCTTCTTAGAGGATGAATTCCCTAAAATGTAATTTCAGTGTTTGTCCATAACATGGGGTTAGATCTTTTCAGAGTTTTTGTTTTTTACTCTGTTTTGAAACCCCTGAGACGCTATCTGTTTCCAAAGCTTTCTCTTTTGAGTTAATTTCACTAAAACCATTTGCTGTCCCATTTTGTTCTTCAATTATTTCTTCGTTTGCAGGGGAAGCAGATTCCCCCTTTTCTAATTTTTGCTGCATTTCACGGAGCTTGGTAACAGCTTTATCTATTGACATTATGCTAATAAGATTAAAGTCATGCATGCTGACTAGATGAAGCATGAAGTTTCGACATAAATTCTTCTTAATTATTTTCTGTCCATAATTTTCTACAAACAGCATACAGGCATGATTCATTTGATTGTCAGCAATAAACCTATTTAATAAAAACAGAATATCAATAGCAATACAAAGCATTTTTGTCAAATGCAACAGTGATAACCATTATAAGACTATATCCAATTCCAGTAAATAAAAGATGATTAAAGAAGTGGTAAAACTATAGAGAAACTGAGATTCAATCATCTGAATGAGCTTACCATTTTAGAAAATTTCAAGAGATTTAATCTAACTTAAGCTTAAACAGGTGCCATTAGAACAGTAGATATAATTTCTGTTCTTCAATTTCATAAGCAGTCTTAAAAGCATAAAATATTTGGGCCGGGTAATTACACCTGTAATTCCAGCACCTTGGGAGGTTGAGGCAGGTGGACCACAAGGTCAGGAGACCAAGATCGTCCTGGCTAACACGGTGAAACCCCGTCTCTACTAAAAATGCAAAAAATTAGCTGGGCGTGGTGGCGGGTGCCTGTAGTCCCAGCTGCTCGGGAAGCTGAGGCAGGAGAATGGCATGAACCTGGGAGGCGGAGCTTGCAGAGTCGAGATCGCACCACTGCACTACAGCCTGGGCGACAGAGGGAGACTTCGTCTCAAAATAAAATAAAAAAAAAATTTAGTACAGACAAGGTCTCACTATGTTGCCCAGGTTGGTCTTGAATTCCTCAACTCAAGTGATCCTCCTGCCTTGGCATCCTAAAGTGCCAGCATTATAAGTGTGAGCCACCACACCAAGCCGGGAACATACTTTTAGCCACAAAGGAATAAGAAACAAAAATGATTCTCCTTTCACCTCTATGAAATGGTAAACAAATCCAAAAAGCCACGTTTTATTCTGAAAAATTAACCAATTGTTAAAAACTGTGGTAATAACTGTGGTAATTTTCAGGATTTCCAGACATGTAACACGTGGCAATAAAAGGCATGAAAATTGGGTCATTAAATGAACCTACAGCTCTGTCTTGCCTTCTGCCGCTCCCTGGTCGTGGGTCCCACCAAGGTGGCTTTTTTTTTTTTTTTTTTTGGAGATGGGGTCTCACCCTGTTGCCCAGGCTGGAGTGCAGTGGTGCAATCTTGGCTCACTGCAATTTCCATTTCCTGGGTTCTTCAAATGATTCTAGTGCCTCAGCCTCCTGAGTAACTGGGATTACAGGTGTGTGACACTGCACCCAGCTAAGTTTTGTACATTTAGTGGAGACAGGGTTTCACCATGTTGGCCAGGCTGGTCTCGAACTTCTGACCTCAAGTGATCCACCCGCCTTGGCCTCCCAAAGTGCTGGGATTACAGGCATGAGCCACTGTGCCCAGCTCTATAAAATGTTTTGAGTGTGAACGAGTCAACCCTGATAGAGTTTGCAAGCATGGGAGAAACACTACTACAAGAGTTAGGATGGGCACCAGTGATTTCTGAGGAGGGTTTATGATGATGACACCCTTTCCTACGGACACCAGGGTTGCAGCAGCCTGTTTCCTCTTGAAAGCTGACAGAATCACAACCCTGATATATAATGCTGCAATGACTCACATCTCTGCAACAAGTTCTAAAGACGAGGCCCGGTTTTTGATCTGATTTTATTAATACTAGTGAATATAATATTAATTCATTGTTATAAATAATACCAAAAGGAAGGTCTTTGTACCTAAAAAAAACCTGCCAAACGAAAAAACATCGGACTAGAATAAAATTTGGGACAAATATACATTAATAGAATTTTAAATAAGATTCTAACACATGCAGATTTCTAGAATGTAAAAGACCATAAAGAATAATAAAATATTTAAATTAATTTAGAAATACCCTACCCATGCTTCATGACATGGAGATTCCAGAGTTTCATCACTTCTTTCTCTCCTTCATTAACATCAGAAAATTCTTCAATTTGCTGGGAAAAAGAAAGAAAAACACCTATTAAACACATATTTTAAGAAAAATTTGTGAGAATGTCAAAAACAGAATGTTTTGGAACTAAAAATACCACAATATATTTATACAGCAAAGTGGCAACATTTCTTAAAATTAACTTCTATTTAAGCAGTAATTTAATTTAATTTAATTTAATTTAATTTATTTATTTATTTAGAGACAGAGTCTTCTCTATCGCCCAGGCTGAAGCACAGTGGCACGATCTCAGCTCACTGAAACCTTGACCTCCCGGGTTCAAGCGATTCTCCTGTCTCAGCCTCCCGAGTAGCTGGGATCTCAAGCACACGCTACCATGCCCAGTTAACTGTTGTATTTTCTTTTAGTAGAGATGGGGTTTTGCCATGTTGGCCAGGCTGTCCTCAAACTCCTGACCTCAGGTGATCAGCCCAACTCGCCCTACCAAAGTGTTGGGATTACAGGCGTGAGCCAGCACACCTGCCGTCATTTAAAAAGGGAAAGCCTAAATTACGATTACCTATAAATATAAAAATGAAAACACACAATACAAATTTACTTGAAGAAAATCCATCTTCCCTTTAACTTGGTAACTTTTTTGTTTTGCTACAGGATCTCGCTGTCACCCAGGCTGGAGTGCAGTGGTGCAACCTTGGCTCACTGCAACCTCCATCTCCTGGGGTTAAGTGACACTCCTGTGTCAGCCAACTGAATAGCTGGGACTACAAGTGCATGCCACCATGCCCGGCTAATTTTTTGTATTTTTAGTACAGACCAGGTTTCGCCATGCTGTCCAGACTGGTCTTGACCTCCTGAACTCAGGCAATGCGCCTGCCTCGCAAAGTGCTGGGATTACAGGTGTTAGCAACCGCCACCAGTCTTACTTGCTTAAGTTTTAAAGTGACATAATTTTAAAAACTGTACATTTCTGGATTCCTTAATTTTTTTTTAAAAAAAGTTCCTTTACACTAGAAGTCTAGTTCATAGTAAGCAATTTTCAAAACAAATTAATAATATTCCAAGATAATTGCCAATAAAGATAATAATAATTACTGTAATGGTTTTTTCTCTTAGCCATTCAGGATCCTTTTCATCTTCACTATCTACTTCCATTTCTTGTGGACGGAGAGGTAAGCAGGTATCACTATGGAAATACAGACGATTGTGGCCACTACTATATGTTCTTTGCTGTTCTACCTCCCCATCTTCAGATTCAAGAAATTCAGACATGCTTGCTTTTGTTCGTTTTGGCCTAATGAAAAGAAATAAATGTTAATTTATGGCCTCTACATGTATACCATCTAACCTCCTGACTAGGAGTTGAGATCTGTGATAATCTGCATCACCATTTTATAAAACTGACCATAAAACAACAGTATTAGAGGCACACCCCCACTAGTTATTTTCTTTCGGTACATAATGTAAATCAAACCTATTACATATTAATTCAAACAGTTTTAAAACTGTCTTTCTGGGTGTGAAAAGTTACAGTTAAAAAGGAGGAAAAAGAAATGAAGTGCTAGTTAGGGCACATTCAGATAGGAATATGCATATAAAATCCTACATGTCAAAACTGTGTATTCTAACTCATGTATATTCACAAAGCAGAAAAGCTGTAACACTGGTTACATATGCATACACCTGCCTTAAAATTTTTTGCAGTTTTACTAAGATTAAAAATTCCCTCTTTGTAATTTTATTTATTACTATTATTATTATTTGAGACGAAGTTTCGCTCTTGTTGCCCAGGCCGGAGTGCAATGGCACGACCTCGGCTCACTGCAACCTCGACCTCTCAGGTTCAAGCAATTATTCAGAAACTTCTACTGACAGAATTCTTTAATCCCAATAACCACTGCAGCAGTAGTGACATTAACATCATTAAAACTTGAGTATAAAGTTCAAAGAAAAAGTGAGAAAACTTCTCTAGAAATAGGAGCTATCAAGTGTTATAAAGCAGTTAACAACCCCATAGACACCTAATACTGAAAAATAATTATTTCCACCTAACTAACTAGTAGCTTCGTCTGGCTCCTTTGTTCCTCCAACATTAGTAAAAATCAGAGCTTAAACTTTTGTTATATGCCCTTTTTACCTACCTGCACACAAGAATGTGTGTGATAGGTGTTCTCTTAACTGGTCCATTGCGACTAAAAGCAAATCCAGGTTGGCGATGAATATCCTGAGGATTTCCTGCATAGGAGCCGTCGTAACACTCATTGATAGAAACATCTATCCTAGCACCTTTTGGATGATACTGCAACAAAAATGTCCAAAAAAAAATTAATTATCCTATCCTAAATATCCCTCCAATTTAATTAAAGAATTTGTGGGCTCTTAATATTTAGAAAACGAAAATAGGCCAGGCACACCAGCATGGTAAACAGGCAATCAGAAGACCTGGGGTCAACAAAATGTGTTAAAATCTTAACTATGTCATTTATTGCTTGGTGACTTTGTACAAATTATTTCTTGGTTGAGCAAGAATAAGAAAATTATCAATTCAAAGAGTTGGTTGAAGATTTTGTGAGTCAATTAGAGACACTACACAAACATTAATTATAATTCCAAATATATGTCAACTGAATCATTCACTGTAATCCATATATACAGCAATCTATCAAATACAGAAATTTGTTATTTTTATACAAAGTACAATTTCTGAAAGTCATGCTATCTTATACTTAATGCATATTTTTTCCCTTTTTTAATTTAAAAAATTTTTGTGGGTACATAGGTGTATGTATTTATGGGGTGCAAGAGATTTCTTAACACAAATTGAGAAAATATGAAAAATTACTCACAACATAGTTGAAGATAAATCTGCTATGGCAGAGTTTAAGATGCTTGAGTAAACTATAAAGTTTGCGGCAGTTCAGAGTACACCAAGGGCAATGCAGGTCATCTCTTGCTTCAGTTTGTTGCCTTGTATTGTTGTTATAGAGAAACTAAAAAAAAAAAAAAAAAAAAAAAAAAAGCAAATCTCCAATTTACACATAACAAGATATTTTGTTTAAATATCACTTCTAAAAATCGCTTAAAAAATTTAAAAGGAAAATCAAATTAGAGATATTCTCTTTAATTAAATACGCCCAGCGAGGCAAGGTCACTCACGCCTGTTAATCCCAGCATTTTGGGAGGCCAAGGCAGACACTGTCAAATGTATCGCTTGGAGCTCAAGACAAGCCTGGGCAACATGGTAAAACCTCGTCTACACAAAAACTACAAAAATTAGCCGGGAGTGGTGGCGTGTGCTTGTAATTAGTTACTGGGGAGGATGAGGCGTGAGAATCCGGTTGAACCCAGGAGGCAGAGGTTGCCGTGAGCCAAGACTGCACCACTGCACTCCAGCCTGGGCAACAAAGTGAGATCCTGTCTCAAATAAATAAATAAAAAAAATAAAAATGAACAAAAAATTTTCATGTTTGACATACAAAAAACAAATACATTTCATAATTACTTTAAGAAGGGTTAGCTATGTTTACCTGATAAAATATTCTTAATTTTTGTCGGTTTTCATTTGGAGTATCCTTTTCTTTTCTTGTCTGTAGATCTGTAGTCAATGATTCTTTAACAGCTGAAAATATACACTTTTATATTCAATAAAAACATTGCTTTTGAAAAGCAAAATAACATACCTCACAAAAACTATTAAATATTAAAGGTTTCACAGAATTCTACTTGTGGTATTTAAATACATTTCTGTTATCTCTCTCAACTGATGATTGTGGGAACAATACCCATAATCAGCATCCCTAATCTGATATTAAGGTCTATTGGCAGGACATATTTTTTCCTTAAAAAGCACTTCTGGCCGGCCACAGTGGCTCACACCTGTAATCCCAGCACATTGGGAGGCCAAGGCAGGAGGATCACGAGATCAGGAGTTAGAGACCAGCCTGCCCAACATGGCGAAACCCCATCTGTAATTAAAAATATAAAAAATTAGCAGGGCATGATGGAGGGCACCTGCAATCCCAGCTACTCAGGAGGCGGAAACAGGAGAACTGCTTGAACCTAGGAGGCAGAGGTTGCAGTGAGGCAAGACCACACCACTGCACTTCCGCCTGGGTGACAAGAGCGAAACTTGGTCTCAAAAAACAAAAACAGAGCCAGGCACGGTGGCTCACGCATGTAATCCCAGCACTTTGGGAGGCTGAGGTGGGTGGATCATGAGGTCAGGAGATCGAGACCATCCTGGCTAATTAGCACAATGAAACCCCATCTCTATTAAAAATACAAAAAAATAAGCCAGGCGTAGCGGCGGGCACCTGTGGTCCCAGCTACTCCGGAGGCTGAGGCAGGAGAATGGCGTGAACCTGGGAGGCGGAGCTTGCAGTGAGCTGAGATCACGCCACTACACTCCAGTATGGGCGACTGAGCAAGACTCTGTCAAAAACAAAAAACAAAAAACAAAAAAACAGAAACAAAAACAAAAAACCACCTCCTATGTCCTAAACAATTATAAAAATAACTCCAAGTAATTATATGTCATTACCATGCTGTTTTAAGCACGCTGAGGTCAGAATGTGTTTTTTTGTTGTTGAGACAGAGATTCACTTTGGTGCCTAGGCTGGAGTGCAGTGGCGCAATCTCAGCTCACTGCAACCTCCACCTCCTGGGTTCAAGCAATTCTCATGACTCAGCCTCCTGAGTAGCTGGGATTACAGGCACCCGCCACCACACTCGGCTGATTTTTTGTATTTTAGTAGAGACAGGGTTTCACCATATTGCCCAGGCTGGTCTCGAACTCCTGAGCTCAGGCAATCTGCTCATCTCAGCCTCCAAAAGTGCTAGGATTACAGATATGAGTCACCGTGCCCAGCCCAGAGTGTGGTTTTAATTGGTGTTTGTATTCTCAGATCCCAGGTGTGAGCAGGCACTAAGTGTTGGTTTATCAGAAAGTAAGTTATACTTATTATATTAAAATTATTTCAGGCCGGGCACGGTGGCTCATGTCTGCAATCCCAGCACTTTGGGAGGCCGAGGTGGGCAGACTGCTTAGGGTCAGAAGTTTGAGACCAGCCTGGCTAACATGGTGAAACCCCATCTCTATGAAAAAAAAAACAGAGGTTTCTATATATATATACATATATATATATAAACTAGCCAGGCATGGTGGCACACGCCTGTAGTCCCAGCTACTTGGGAGGATGAGGCAGGAGAATTGCTTGAACCCGGGAGGCGGGGTGCAGTGAGCTGAGGTTGCGCCACTGCACTCCAGCCTGGGCGAGGGAGCAAGACTCCGTCTCCAAAAAAAAAAAAAATTATTTCAAATCTAAAAAGATAATGACAAATGATTCTAGTATATTTCCCTTCAGACATAAGAAGAAAAAAAAGGTATTTATATTTCTTTACATAATTAACAATTAGGTATAATTTGTATAGAACTTTTTCTTAGCTTTGATGCAACCTTTTACCTATTTCACTGGCTCCTGAGTATTCTGAGAAGTGCCCACACTACAGTTTACTTGCAAAACCTTTGCCTTGACACAAGCCATTTCTTATTTTATTTATACTTTTTATTTTTTATAAGCAACAGGGTGTCACTGTGTTGCCCAGGCTGGTCTTGAACTCCTGGGCTTCAAGCAATCCATCCACCCTGGTCTCCCAAAGTGCTGGAATTACAGATGTCAGCCACTGCACCCAGCCCCATTTCTTATATCTCTTTAATCTGACCATTACTGTAACCTGCACACAATGAGTGTACATGAGTTGTCAAAGAGGACAACTTAAGCCTTCTGCCTTCTTTAAACAGGCAGATAAAGACACGAGTGCTCTCTCAGGTCAAGGACAATGTACCTACTGGACAGATATAAAAATGACAGAACTTGGCCAGGCGCAGTGGCTCAAGCCTGTAGTCCCAGTACTTTGGGACGCTAAGGTAGGTAGATTGCTGGAGCTCAGGAGTTTGAGGCCAGCGTGGGTGACAGCAAAATCCCATCTCTACCGAAAAATACAAAAATTAACAGGGTGTGGTGGCACGAGCCTGTAGTCCCATCTATATGGAGGGCTAAGGTGGGAGGATCGCTTGAGCCTGGGAGGCAGTGGTTTCAGTGAGCCGAGATGGCACCACTGCCCTCCAGCCAGTGTGACAGAGAGAGACTCTGTCTCAAAAAAAAAAAAGTAAAATTAAAATGATAGAATACTGCAACTTGGGCCTTAAACTCAGCAGAAAGTTAACTCTATTTGTAAATGTTTTCTCTTCTTAAAAACTGGCTGGGCACGATGGCTCATGCCTATAATCCCAGCACTTTGGGAGGCCGAGATGGGTGGATCTCCTGAGGTCAGTAGTTTGAGACAAGCCTGGCCAACACGATGAAACCCTGTCTCTACTAAAAATACAAAAATTAGCCAGGCATGGTGGTGCGTGCCTGTAATCTCAGCTACTCGGGAGGCTGAGGCAGGAGAATTGCTTGAAACCGGGAGGCGGAGGTTGTGCTGAGCCAAGATCACGCCACTGCACTGCAGCCTCGGTGCGGTGGCTCACACCTGTAATTCCCAGCACTTTGGGAGGCCCAGGCGAGCGGATCACGACGTCAGGAGATTGAGACCATCCTGGCTAACACAGTGAAACCCCATCTCTACTAAAAATACAAAAAAATTAGTCAGGGCGTGGTGGGTCACGCCTGTAATCTCAGCACTTTGGGAGCCCGAGGCAGGCAGATCATGAGGTTAGGAGATCGAGACTATCCTGGCTAACACGGTGAAACCCCGTCTCTACTAAAAATACGAAAAGAAAAAAAAAAAATTAGCCGGGCATGGTGGCCGGCGCCTGTAGTCCCAGCTACTCGGGAGGCTGAGGCAGGAGATTGGCGTGAACCCAGGAGGTGGAGCTTGCAGTGAGCTGAGATCGCACCACTGCACTCCAGCCTGGGCGAGACAGCGAGACTCCATCTCAAAAAACAAAACAACAAACAAAACAAACAAACAAAAAACAAACAGAAAAACTTGTATGTGAGTGATAAAAAACATAGCTCCTGGGCTGGGCACGGTGGCTCATGCCTGTAATCCCAGCACTTTGGGAGGCCAAGGCGGGCGGATCACGAGGTCAGGAGATTGAGACCATCCTGGCTAACAAGGTGAAACCCCGTCTCTACTAAAAATACAAAAAAAAAAAAAAAAAATTAGCTGGTCGTGGTGGCGGGCGCCTGTAATCCCAGCTACTCAGGAGGCTGAGGCAGGAGAATGGCATGAACCAGGGAGGCAGAGCTTGCAGTGAGCCGAGATTATGCCACTGCACTCCAGTCTGGGCAACAGAGTGAGACTCCGTCTCAAAAAAACAAAACAAAACAAAACAAAACAAAAAAAAACTTAGCTCCAAAGCTCTTTATAGTTGTGATTCCAAAATCTTAAAAGCTAATCTGAAAACCAATAGTTTTCTTGTAAGTTTCCGGCAAATCTGTTTAGTGGAAAAACTTGCCCTAAGTTACCATGAGGACCCCACTTCAAGATCTTATATATGATATCTATACTATGTACCATATCATGCTTCTATAAAATTTTTTTTTTTCAATTCCAATTTCTAGGCACACTTGGCACAAAGGTTCTGGATAAAGAATTTTTACTATTACTTCAACACAAAACTTTACACTTAATATAGGAGAACCCTAATTTAACATGATTCATAACCTACCTAATAAGCCAAATAATATTTCCGAAAGACTAATCACATAGAGGCCAGGAGAGGTGGCTCTCGCCTGTAATCCCAGCACTTTGAGAGGCTGAGGCGGGCAGATCATGAGGTCAGAAGATAGAGATCATCCTGGCTAACATGGTGAAACCTCGTCTCTACTTTATTAATTTACTGACTTACTTTTATTTATTTTTTTTGAGACGGAGTATTGTTCTGTCGCCCAAGCTGGAGTGCAGTGGCGCAACCTCGGCTGCAACCTCTGCTTCCCGGGTTCATGCCATTCTCGTGCCTCAGCCTCCCAAGTAGCTGGGACTACAGGTGCCCGCCACCACGCCCGGCTAAATTTTTTTGTATTTTTAGTAGGGATGGGGTTTCACCATGTTAGCCAGGATGGTCTTCATCTCCTGACCTTGTGATCCGCCCGTCTCGGTCTCCCAAATGCTGGGATTACAGGTGTGAGCCACTGCGCCCGGCCAACCCTGTCTCTACTAAAACTACAAAAAATTAGCCTGTAGTCACAACTACTCGGGAGGCTGAGGCAGGAGAATCGTTTGAACCCACGAGGCAGAGGTTGCAGTGAGCCGAAATCGCGCTACTACACTCCTGCCTGGGCAGCAGAGCAAGACTCCGTCTCAAAAAAAAAAAAAAAAAAAAAGAAGAATCGCATAAAGCAAAACACAAATGAATTAATCTAAAGCACAAGACCTAACTCTGCAAACCATTATTTTGATTGCAATGTTTCTTACCAATAGTTTGAGTAGGTTTAACTGAACCAGGCTTGTTTTCCTGATGGAGACTCTCTGAATTTCTAGTGGCAAGAGGTTTGGCAATAGGAGCTGTAGATTTATCATTGGTCTCTCCTGTCCAGCGAAGAGTGAACTGCAACGTAGGTCCCTGAGAAAATGTTTCGAATGGAGGCAGCCTCTAAAAAATAAAAAACATGCAAAGACTGGAGACTCAGATAATGAATTCAAATAAATTGTAGAAATTAAAAAAAAAAATTCATTATAAGTCAATGTGGATTTGCCTTAATAGATTTGTCTTGAAAATCCAAATGCTGAGATGGCTAAGCAAACAAAGTAAAAGTATGGAACAGACACTGTAGAACTTGAACTGGAGAGCACAGGCTGTCTAAAAGAGGTGACCACTGATCAGCAACAGGTGAATTATTGCCATGTGAAAACACTGGTCCAACACAGACAGATTTTCAGATTTTTCCAAATAAGTCAGGAATCAAAGTTTTCAAGGGAAAATTTCCCATTTAGGTTGTTGCTAACCAGTTCAAAATGTCTTTTTTTTTTTTTTGAGATGGAGTTTCACTCTTGTCGCCCAGGCTGGTGTGCAACTGGCGTGGTCTCAGCTCACTGCAACCTCCCCCTCCCAGGTTCAAGCAATTCTCCTGTCTCAGCCTCCCAAGTAGCTGGGATTACAGGCACACGCTGTCACACCCGTCTAATTTTTTGTGTGTGTGTTTTTAGTAGAGACAGGGTTTCACCATCTTGGCCAGGCTGGTCTTGAACTCCTGACCTCAGGTGATTTGCCTGCCTCAGCCTCCCAAAGTGCTGGGGTTACAGGCGTGAGCCACCACGCCCGGCCTTGAAATGTCTTAAAAACAAAATTGTGGTACCCAAAGCCCACCAGCATGCAACTTTTGCTCTTAGGTGACCAATTAGTTTTTTTTTGTAAATTGAACAGCTTTTCAATTAGTAATTTTCTTTGACTTCTCTCAGTTTCACTGACAATGATTGCCAGTGCTTCTCTTCTTTGATTTTAGAATACTGAGCTATTGAAAATAGCTAACTTTTAGCCATCTGACCGAATCAACTCACTCATCCTCAAGAATTTACCTATTAAGCTGATGATCCCAAATTGGTTCTCCATTCTTATCCTTACACTTGAACTCTAAACTCATATCTCCAACTGCCTCTTGGACATTGCCAGTTGATCTCAATGTCACCTTGAACTAAAACATGTTTAGAAGTGTATCCAGTATCTTTTCTTCTAAAACACTTTCCTTCTCACGTTATTTTTGTTCTTGTCATTATCATTCTATTAGTGACCCTAAGCTAAAATTTTTGGAATTATATTTGACTCCTTTTGTTTCTCATGTAATTACCAAGTCCTTTTTGAAATGTCTATCATTTCTTCCTTGTCCTTCAAGGATCACCAAAAAAAAAAACCTTTGTATAGATCAGTATTGCCTTACTACTAGAGTATCTCAATTGTTCTCCTTGCTTCTGATTTTTACTTTCCTATTCGAATATAGGAGAGAGCAAGCAGTCTTCAATGAGCTTCAATTTATTTTACTGCCACAGAGGCCTAAACTCCTTCTATATCGTTATTACAAAGTAATCCTCTTAAAACTATTTAGACTAGAGGACCGGGCACAGTGGCACATGCCTGTAATCCCAGCACTTTGGGAGGCCGAGGAGGGCGGATCATGAGGTCAGGAGTTCGAGACCATCCTGGACAACATGGTGAAACCCCATCTCTACTAAAATACAAAAAATTAGCTGGGCATGGTGGCGGGCACCTGTAATCCCAGCTACTTGGGAGGCTGAGGCAGGAGAATCGCTTGAACTCGAAAGGCAGAGGTTGCAGTGAGCCGAAATTGCGCCACTGCACTCCAGCCTGGCGACGGAGCAAGACTCCATCTCAAAAGACAAAACAAAACAAACTATTTAGACTAGAATGTAGTAAAAGTGTGTTCAGAGACTAGTTTGGACACAGCAGTCCACAGGAATTTATCTTATAAAATACTTGATACAGGTTCAAGTATAATCACTATTAACATTTTTGACAAGATTAAAAAAACTCAAAACTCATTTTTTGAGTTCCTTAATTGACTAAACCAGTGCTGGTCTAATAGATAACCCGATTATCTATTAGACCAGCACTGGTTTAGTCAATTAAGGAACTCAAAAAAAAAAAAAAAAAAAACCTCAGAACTTTTAAAAAGAAGTAAATCTATAAGCGCTCACTTAAAAGGATGCCCATTTTACAGGGTTAAGAGCTTCCAGATAGGCCAGGCACAGTGGCTCACACCTGTAATCCCAGGACTTTGGGATGCTGAGGTGGATGGATCACCTGAGGTCAGGAGTTCGAGACCAGCCAAGCCAACATGGTGAAACCCCATCTCTACTAAAAATACAAAAAGTAGCCAGGCGTGGTGGCGTATGCCAGTAATCTCAACTATTCAGGAGGCTGAGGCAAGAGAACTGCTTGAACCCAGGAGGCAGAGGTTGCAGTGAACCGAGACTGCGCCATTGCACTCCACCTCTGAGTGACACAGCGAGACTCCATCTCAAAATAAACAAACAAAAAAAAGGCCAGGCCGGGCATGGTGGCTCATGCCTGTAATCCCAGCACTTTGGGAGGCTGAGGTGGGGGAATCACGAGGTCAGGAGATCGAGACCATCCTAGCTAACACGGTGAAACCCCGTCTCTACTAAAAATACAAAAAATTAGCTGGGTGTGGTAGCAGGCACCTGTAGTCCCAACTACTCGGGAGGCTGAGGCAGGAGAATGGCTTGAACCCGGGAGGCGGAGCTTGCAGTGAGCTGAGATCATGCCACTGTACTCCAGCCTGGGCGACAGAGCGAGACTCCATCTCAAAAAAAAAAAAAAAAGCCAGACACAGTGGCTCACGCCTGTAATCCTAGCACTTTAGGAGGCCGAGGTGCGCAGATCACAAGGTCAGGAGTTCAAGACCAGCCTGGCCAACATGGTGAAACCCCATCTCTACTAAAAATACGAAAATTGGCTAGGCATGGTGGTGCGTGCCTGTAATCCCAGCTACTCAGGAGGCTGAGGATGGAGAATCGCTTGAACCCGGGAGGCGGAGGTTGCAGTGAGCCAAGATCGTGCCACTGTACTCCAGCCTGGGTGACAGAGTGAAACTCCATCTCAAAAACAAACAAACAAAAAAAACAAAAAACAACAAACAAAACCAACAACAACAAAACCCTTCATATATATAATCCTTATAGTCTCATGAATAAAAACATACTTTAAAACAAGAAATTTAAAATGAAAAAGATCATAAAGATAAATCCATGCAGAAAACCCAAACACTATAGATAAAAATTATTTGAAATCTCATCACCTGGAGTTAACCACTGTTATAAATTTTAGAAAGAGGGAAAAAATATATATATATACACTTATGTAAAAATTTAATATGGAAATCTTGTCCAACTATCATCCTTTTTAATGGCTTTTTAGATTTAATGTGTTTCTAACGTTTCATTATTTAAAAAATGCTGAGAAAACCTGTTACCTACATCTTTTGTTAACAAGTTGCTGCATTGTGACAAAAACATAAAATTTGAATTGTTAAAGACTATACATACAATTTTAACTTTATATATATTGCCAGTCTGCCCTATAGTAAGACTGTATCAACCTTTTTTTTTTTTTTTGAGACAGAGTCTTGCTCTGTCTCCCCAGATAAGGTGAAGTGGCAAAATCTCAGCTCACTGAAACCTCTGCCTCCCAGGTTCAAGTAATACCCCTAAGCCTCCCAAGTAGCTGGGACTACAAGCATCTGCCACCACGCCCGGCTAATTTTTGTGTTTTTGGTCAACAGGGTTTGACCATGTTGGCCAGGCTGGTGTCAAACTCATAACCTCAGGTGATGCACCTGCCTCGGCCTCCCAAAGTACTGGGATTACAGGCATGAGCCACTGAGCCCGGCCCCAACTTATTGCTACATCAAAATATTATTTGAGAGTATATGTGTCCTCACATCCCTAAAACACTAGAAACTGTCAAACTTTTAATCTTTGTCAAACTGTCAAAAGTAGTATCTCTGCGTTTGCATGCCTTTGAACACTAATAAGGTTGAGTACTGCTTTAAAAGTTTGCTGGCCATCTATATTTGTTTAAGAACTGCGCGATAGTCCTTGACACATATTTCTTATTAGACTGCGTATCTTTTTCTTGTTTTATAATTCACAATATTATGTATTCATATTAGCATTTTGTGTTACAGATATTTCCCCCATTCCATAATTTCTGTTTGCAACTTTAGATATTTTGCAGTACAAAAATGATTAATTTTAACCTGACAATTTTTACTTTATGCTTTCTTACTTTTAAATCATCCTTAGAAGGGTCTTCCTCACTGCAATATATTAACATTCACTATTTTTTTTCCATGCTTATGAATGTTCATTTTTACATGTTTATGAGCCTTCCAGAATGTATTAGGTCTAAGATTATTTCCAGATGACTGGAGAAGAGTTGTCACAATTAATGAACAGTTTCTCTTTCTCATATAGATATACCACCACCTTTACCATAAACTAAATTTCAAATATACATCAAACTATTTCAGGACTATGCCTGAATGATATGCTTGTCTATTCCTATGCTTATACCATAGGGTTTAACTTCTCTTAACTTTATGGTATGTACTACTGTATATTGTATATCATACCAAAACTGGTAAGTAAAAGTTCTCAAAATATTTTTCTAAAATTTCCCTTAGTATTACTAAACACTTATCCTTCTAGATTAACTTGGTACTAATTTTAAGACTTAAAAAAATCCTTATGAGATTTTGCATTGGATGGTACACTGACCTAACATATTCAGAAATAAAGGACATCATTATAGTTTTGAATCTACCTATTTAAGAAATGTATGGATTCCTCTTTATCTCTTAAAAGAGTTATTTTAAGTACGCTTAATCTCAATTCTGCAGATTTCTTGATAAATGTATTACTAGTCAGCCCTTATTACCTGCCATTACAATGAATAGAATTTAAAATAGCCGTTAACATTTATTGAGCACTTATTGTATGCCAGGCACTGTACTAAATATTTTATTATTTCATCTAATCCATCAATTCTATGTCTCATGTTACAGGTGAAGAAACTGAGACACGGGTAAGTAACTTGCCAAACGCCACATAGCTAGGAGCAGAGATTTGAATCAGGCAGTCTGGCTCTTAAAGAAAGATGCCTTCCGTGTGGCCGGGTGCAGTGGCTCATGCCTGTAATCCCAGCGCTTTGGGAGGCCGAGGCAGGCGGATCATAAGGTCAGGAGTTCCAGACTAGCCTGGCCAACATGGTCAAACCCCGTCTCTACTAAAAATAAAAAAAATTAGCCAGGCGTGATGGCACGCACCTGTAATCACAGCTACTCGGGAGGCTGAGACAGGAGAATCGCTTGAACCCGGGAGGTGGAGGTTGCAGTGAGCTGAGACCATGCCGCTGCACTCCAGCCTGGGCAACAGAGCAAGACTCTCCCTCAAAAAAAAAAAAAAAAAAAAAAAAGATATCTTCCGTTAAATGCTCTGACTAGATCATTTACTTGTGTTTTTTAAAGTATAAAAAACAAAGGACTCTATTTCCAACATGAATTAGCATTTGGGGAAGAAAACATCAATCAAAAATGGGAGTTCATAACTATAACGTGCTCAACCTTCTAAGTAGTCCATACCTTCCCATCAAGAATAGTCTCCCATGTTGCTCTTTTCTTGCTTATTGGACATTCTTCCATTTCCTGCATGGCTACTTCATATTCCCCATCTAAAAGCTGTAAGCGCCTGTTAGACAAACACATATACTTTAAAGTAACCTGTGTTATTACTATAAGTACACAAATTCTACATCTTTAGATTTATACTAAAAGCATTTATTAAATTTATAAACTAGCTTACATACCCGACAAGATTTTAAAAATACAGCTACACTCCAGTCCTGATGAAAGCAATTTTAATGATGTACACTAAAAACTCTATTACTAGGAATTCATTACTGTAGCTACTCAGATATAACTCTAAACATGTAAAGTATAATATGCCTGAGGTCTCAAAACCTGGTACGCTGTCAACATTAAATATAAAGTGTATGTACAGGCTTTATTTATTTATTTGAGATGGAGTCTTGCTCTGTTGCCCAGGCTGGAGTGTAGTGGTGCAATCTCCGCTCACCGCAATCTCTGCTGCCCAGGTTCAAGCGATTCTCCTGCCTCAGCCTCCCAAGTAGCTGGGATTACAGGCTTGTGCCACCACGCCTGGCTAATTTTTGTATTTTTAGTAGAAACGGGTTTCAGCATCTTGGCCAGGCTGGTCTTAAACTCCTGCCCTCGTGATCCACCCACCTCGGCCTCCCAAAGTGCTGGGATTACAGGCATGAACCACCACACCCAGCCCAGGCTTTATATTTTTAAAAATAGGATAACAATGTTACAATGCTTGTCTTAGGGAAACACTAAGAATTATTACTTTTAACTACTGTAATTGTTTGAACTAGAATCCTTTACTTTTATACTTGACCAGTAAACTGATTATTATAATGACAAATCTGGTAACTACAGAATTCTGGGGGCACCTGGCACATATAGGTGCTCAATAAATATTTCATGGAATACTAATGGAATCAAATAATTCAAATATATTCACACAATATAGTTTTAAGGTGTGTGTACATATGTGTCTATGTATAATTTATTTTTTCCATACTTTAAACACTAGTAACCACTACTACTCTAAACACCATTCTTCAACCATGCTCAGTAATTAACTGTATAGATCAAGAAACTGGCTTCTCTTCATCACTCTTAGAGAAATTCTATTAGGTAAAAACAGCTGAGATTTACTGAGTGTTCACTATGTGCCAGGCACTATTATAAAGATTTTACATGGTTCATTTAATCTTCCCAACAATGCTATGAACTATGTACTATTACTCCATTGCCCAGAAGAGAAAACTGAGGCAAGAAAAGGTTAACATAACTTGCCTTAAAATCAAACCGTAAATAGCCAGATCTAGCAAATGAATCCAGGTGTCTGTCTCTAGAGTCTCTTAAAACCAAATGATTGACATTTAAGAATTTTTGTCTTTTCTCTACGCTGTACTACTTAAATTTAGTCAACTTCAGTAGTACATCAGCAAAGGCATTCAACTATTTTAAAAACTTATTTATTCAAATAGGTAATACATTCATATATTTCTAAATCAAAAAGGAGCTTCCTTATGCTTTTACATAGATACATACTATTCCATTTTGTGGGTGTACATTTGATACCTACAATCCAATGCACTCTCCTATCTGTAATGTATGTGGAGACCTTTCCCCCACAGCCTCATCAAGTGCTTTATCAAGTTTTTTGGTCTCTGTCAATCTGATAAGTGAAAAAATCCATCTCAGTGTACTTTTAATTCAGATGCTTTATCATTTTAATTGTTTAAGAACCATACATATCTATTTCGGTAAACTTCTTATTGTTTCCTTTGCCCATTCTTCTATGAGGCAGTGGTCTTTTAAAATTAATATGACCTTTTTACATTCAAGAATGAGATATCTACCCATAAGACAAGTTGAAAATAATTTCTCGCCATCTTGTCATTTTTGACTTTGGTTATAGTGGCTTTTTTGTTTTCTGAAGAAGTTTTTGATTTTTATTTTGTTCAACTTTGCACTGTTTTCCCACATGGCTTTTGAATATTGGTTATTATTTCAAGGAATTAACTGGATTTTTTTTTTTTTTTGAGTCGCTCTGTCACCCAGGGTAGAGTGCAGTGACACGATCATAGCTCACTACAGCCTCAGACTCCTGGGCTCAAGAGATCCTCCCACCTTGGTCTTCCAAAGTACTAAGATTACAAGTGTGAGCCACTGCACCCAGCCCTCTGTGAGATTTTAAAAACAATTTTTACACATCTAACATACAGATTTTGGCTTAAAAATACCATTCTTCTATAAGGAATCAGGACTCCTTGGAGAAATCACAACTTCAGAGCAGAGGTAAGAAAAGGAGAAGGTAGGCCAGGCGCAGTGGTTCATGCCTGTAATCCCAACACTTTGGGAGGCTGAGGTGGGAGGATCACCTGAGGTCAGGAGTTCAAGACCAGTCTGACCAACAGGGAGAAACCTTGTCTCTACTAGAAATACAAAATTAGCCAGGCATGGTGGCACATGCCTGTAATCCCAGCTACTCGGGAGGCTAAGGCAGGAGAATCGCTTGAACCCAGGAGGCAGAGGTAGCAGTGAGCTGAGATCATGCCTTTGCGCTCCAGTCTGGGCAACAAGAGTGAAACTCCGTCTCAAAAAAAAAAAAAAAAAAAAAGGAGGTGATTCTGGTATATCTTACTATTCTAGAAAATCAGGAAAAAATAGCAGCAACAAAACAGGACACAGAAGCCTACTTAGAAGGGCTCCTCCTGACCAAATATGAGACAATTTGAGCATTAAAATAACAGTATCAATAGATTAATTGAATAAAAATAGAATTTGTTAATCCATACTGATTTTAAAATATCAAAGCTGGGGAAAGGACTGCTCTTCTTTCTAAATTTACATAAAACTTAAAAAAAATTTTTTTTTCTTTTTAGGAATGAGGTCTTGCTATGTTGCCCAAGCTGGTCTCAAACTCCTGGGCTCAAATAATCTTCCCGCCTTGGACTCCCAAAGTGTTAGGGTTACAGGTATCAGCCACCATGCCCGCCTGTTTCTTTCTTTCTTTCTCTCTCTCTCTCTCTCTCTATATATATATATATATATATTTCAGGGTTAGTCAAGTGAAGCAGTGGGAGCAGAGAAGGCATGCTCTTCTTTATATAAAAATGCAAATAAATGTGGAAGAAATGTTAGAAAATTACCATTTCCCAACTGCCAAAGGAATAATTTATTCAAGCAAAAATAATCAATCGATGCTGAAACTGTTGGGTGAAAGGCTATGGGAAGAAAATGGATATTTACTCAGCTTCATGTATTAGCATAAGAATTATATGCTGATTTATATAAAAGGGAAAAAAAGTACTGTTACAATGGAGAAATATTGTGAACAGCATCTTAACCGAGTGATCAAACCTAATACTACCTTTTGTCTGTGATGTAGTATGTAAAGAACACATCACTCATTAGAATCCCTGCCAAAAATGTTTAACCTGAAGCTAATCATGAGGAAATCATCACAGAAGTCCAAATTGAGATACATTCTGCAAAACTACAGGCCTATACTGGGGGAAAAATGTCACAAAAGGTAGGGGGAAAGGCTAGGGGACTATTCCAAATTGAAGGAGACTGAAGAACTATGACATCTAGCTATAGAATCGGGGTGGGGACAGAACAAATTATAAAGGACATTATTGAGGTCAACTGGGGAGATAGTGTTGTATTTTAAATGTTCCTCATAAGTTTACGGTGGTTATACCAGAAAATGTCTTCGTTCCTAGCAGATACATGCAAGAGAGTTTATAAATGAGGAATAAAGCAAACTTTCAAATTGTTCAGCACAAAAATAAAATATATACTCACAAATCAAATGTGGTAAAATGTTAACAACAGATACAATCTAGATGAAGGGTATGTGGATATTAAATGACTTTAGTATTCTTTCAACTTTCCTACGGGTTTGAATTTTTTTTTTTTTTTTTTGAGACAGAGTCTCACTGTGGCCAGGCTGGAGTGCAGCAGCGCGACCTCGACTCACTGCAACCTCCGCCTCCTGGGTTCAAGCGATTCTCCTCCCTCAGCCTCCCGAGTAGCTGGGACTACAGGCACACACCACCACGCCGAGCTAATTTTTGTATTTTTAGTAGAGATGGGATTTCACCATGTTGACCAGGACAGTCTCGATCTCTTGACCTTGTGATCTGCCCACCTCAGCCTCCCAAAGTGCTGGGATTACAGGCGTGAGCCACCACGCCCGGGGGAATATTTTCAAAATAAGCTGCCGTGGGGAAATTCTCCCAGTTTCTTCTTGGCACTTTTTCTTTAAAATAAAAGCATTATCTTTTTCTTGCAAGAAATGTGTTAACATATGTGTCAGGTACAGTGAATAAAAAAGAAAATAGAACATACCCCATGCTGCCTAAAATAGAACAATTAACAGCATCGATGAAGTCCAATGAGCCTCATTCTAATTGTTTCCCCCACAGACATGACCACTATTTTCTAGTATATTTATGGTTCTATTGTTTTCCACTTAAATCTTTGATACACAATAAAATTTCTGACTTTACAAAGACACTGGCCGGGCACGGTGGCTCAGCTGTAATCCCAGCACTTTGGGAGGCAGGTGGCTCAGCTGTAATCCCAGCACTTTGGGAGGCAGGTGGATGATCTGAGGCCAACACGGTGAAACCTCATCTCTACTAAAAATACAAAAATTAGCTGGCCGTGGTGGTGGGTGCCTGTAATCTCAGCTATTCAGGAGGCTGAGGCAGGTGAATTGCTTGAACCCAGGAGGCAGAGGTTGCAGTGAGCTGAGATCATGCCACTGAACTCCAGCCTGGGTGACAGAGCGAGAGTCTGTCTCAAAAATAAACAAATAAATAATAAACAACAGGAGGAATGGCCTAGTTACTTTCCCTGGTTCTTTGTCCTATACCTGATAACAAACTGTTAACTACCAGCAAGCAGCCTGGTACAAGAAATGATGGCATAGGTTTCCTTCTCCAATCCCAAAAAGAAAAAGTGCTGGATTTGCTTCTTTCACTGGTGATATTTTCACTAAAATATTTCGTTTCCAAACAGAAACTGCAGAAATTATTATAAGCCTGTGTGTTTCCTGCCATCCTGTACCAAATGCACAGAGGTACACAATGATTATACATGATTTTTTTTTTTTTTTTTAATTGAGATAGAGTCTCGCTCTGTCACCCAGGCTGGAGTGGAGTGGTGTGATCTCGGCTCACTGCAACCTCCGCCTCCCGGGTTCAAGCGATTCTCCTGCCTCAGCCTCCTAAGTAGCTGGGATTACAGGCACACGCCACCGTGCCCGGCTAATTTTTGTATTTTTGGTAGAGACGGGGTTTCACCATCTTGGCCAGGCTGGTCTCAAACTCCTGACCTCGTGATCCACCCGCTTCGGCCTCCCAAAGAGCTGGGATTACAGGCGTGAGCCACCGTGCCCGGCCTTCTTTCTTTTTTTAAAAAAGATGGGGTCTCGCCTAGGCGTGGTGGCTCACGCCTGTAATCCCAGCACTTCGGGAGGCCAAGGCAGGCGGATCACGAGGTCAGGAGACCGACATCATTCTGGCTAACATGGTGAAACCCCCTCTCTACTGAAAATACAAAAAATTAGCCGGGCGTGGGGGCATGCACCTGTAGTCCCAGGTACTCCAGAGGCTGAGGCAGGAGACTTGCTCAAACCCAGGTGGCAGAGGGGTTGCAGTGAGCAGAGATTGCGCCACTGCACTCCTGCCTGGGTGACAGAGTGAGACACCATCCTAAAAAAAAAAAAAAAAAAAGATGGGATCTCACTTTGTCACTCAGGCCAGAGTACAGTGACATGATCATAGTTCATTGCTGCCTTGAACTCCTGGGCTCAAACAATCCTCCCACCTTAGCCTCCTATGTAGCTGGAACTACAAGTGCATACCACCATGACCAGCTCCTCTTCCTTAATTTTTAATAAACACATAACCCCAAGATTTACGTAGGGCCCACTCCATTTAAGTCTCTTCTCAAATACTACCTCCTCCCAGAGGTTATCTCTCTAAAACAGTAACCATTTATTCCCTATTTTTCTTCACAACACTCATCACTAAGTGACATTAGTTGATTTTTTGGGTGGTGGTCTGCTTCCTCCACTAAAAGTTAAGCTCCATGGTGAAGGCAGGGATTTTGTTGCCTTCTCAATGTCTAGAACAGTGTCTGGCAAAGAGTAGACAATCAGAAAATATTCGCCAAATAAGTAAGCTTAACTGAGCTATCGATCCAAATAGTTCCTTAATTATTGTTTTCTATGAAATAGACAAAAATTCAGTGTTTGCAAATTTGTTTTTTCATCCATAAGAAGAAACAAAGGCAATGAAATAATCAATATAAATAAGTATATTCTGCTTCAGAATGAAAACATTTCCAGAACATTGTGGGAACCTCACTTGTTCATCAACATTACCTGTTTTTATCAAATACTGTCATTTGTGCAACAAATGTCTTTTCCCCATCCTCACGATTTCGTTTTCTTCTGGCTGGAAGCTCTTCACTGACATCTAAATTTAACAAACATTTCTCATAAATCAAACATCAGAACAAAAATGTGTTATGATATATGGTCCCTTAACATAAAACATGCTACATTTATCCCAAATGAGGTATGAATTACATACACTAAAGTTGCAATAATATACAGACCACGTCTTCCAATTTTGCATTTTTACTGTATGTTCTTTTTTAACACTCACAACATTAACCCCACATCTTTGCAAATACTAATGTTTCTGTTTAGAATTATCTTTGCTAGGCAACTCCTTCTCACTCATGGTAACTCTCCAAAAACTTCAAACAATACTTCAAGAGTCAAGGATTATTTCTTCCAACGTGTTTCTCTGCTGAACTTCACATATACCTATATTGTGCCACTCATCATTTTGCTGCAATGATTTATTTCATGTCTATTTCCCTACACTAGGTTGTGAGACTTTGGAGGATAGGACTGAATCTTTTAATCATCTTCGATTAAATTAAATTATCCCCAGAACCTATGTGTTTGTTGAATGAATACCTCAAAGATGAATTCACAATTGTTGGAAAAAAAGAGGGATGGGTAGGGGGGATAAATACGCAACAAGTATAATAAAATGTTCATTGTTGAATCTAAGAGGTAGGTAGATAGGTGTTCACTATAAAATACTTCTCATTGTCCTTTATGTTTGAAAATCTGCACAACAAAATGTTGAGGTGGAGGTGAATTCACTGTTTGCTTTAAGACTCAGCACCATGAGTATCATGAAGGAACACTGGTACAATCATTTTCAATGACCATCTTAATCTCCAGTGATAAAATCTAGTAAAAAAAAAAAATTACCAATATTTTCATTGGTTTCTCCATTAATCATTCCATTAAACTCTCTTCTTCCTGGACGAGTCACTCTAAATAGCAACGAGTAAGACTTCACCATATGGCTGTTACTAGGTTCAAATTCATTACTGGAAACTGCAAGGGACGGGAAATTTCCAGGTTTTGTTTGATTGAGGTCAGGATTCAAAGGCACCTGCTTTTTACCTGTGGGAACTTGCCTTATTGGACAACTTACATCCTGCAAAGGTAAAGATTATTAATTTATATTTATTTGTACATAAGCAGTAAGAATTATAATAAAACTTCTAATCACAGCTATAGGAAACATGGGAGATAGGCCATGATCACCAAATGGAATGTTAAAATTCTAACCATAGTTATGAAAACTGTGAAGCAAAAATAAAAATTTGAAATACCTATATTCCAAATATTAAAGCAATTGAGGTTTTCTCCAACATAATGAAATTATGATACAGTATATCTAATATTTAGCTAACAGTGATCTGAAACCGTTGTATATTAGAAATATAGAACTAAAAGCATGCTAAATCTCTCTGGTAAGGCTTTTTAGCAACAAACAAAAAAACCATGCTAAAAATGTTAAACTCATGTACTTTTATCAAATCTCTTAAATGTTCTATTTTAACATGACAATGACTAATAGGACCATTAGAAATAAAAAAATGACTAATAATCCCATGGTCAACAACTACATTATGAAACAGTAAATCCATATAGTTAAAATATGTTGTTTAACAGAAAGGATCATCATCCTTAAAAAAACAAAAACAAAACTGGTTTTATTTACCAATGATCGTATTCTGAGTAATATTCTGTTATTGTATTATTAGTTACACTGAAAATGCATACTAGAAAAACTGGAAGGATCAGAAGACCTTTATGACAGTATCTTACAGCACCTACTTCTTTTAAAATAAATAGAATACATGCAGTCTAAAAAAATTTCTATTTTATAAGACTATAAAGTGAAAACTATGAATTCTCACCCACCCCCAGGTCTTACGCTCCAGAGATGACTAATACTAGCAGTTGGCTGTGTATATTCTTCCAGGAAAATGATTACCCTGATACTTTTTTTTGAACATAAGAATGACTATATTTATATTCATATCTTATTCTAAGTAATGTATCTTGGATTTTCATATCGTCACTTGTTGTAATGTGTATGGAGGTTAGGTAGGAGTAAGGAGTGATATTTCTTTTCTTTTTTTTTTTTTTTGAGATTCTGTCTCAAAAAAAAAAAAAAAAGGGCTAGAGTGCAGTTGTGCGATCTCGGCTCGCTGCAAGCTCCGCCTCCCAGGTTCATGCCACTCTCCTGCCTCAGCCTCCTGAGTAGCTGGCACTACGGGTGCTCATCACCATGCCCAGCTAATTTTTTGTATTTTTAGGAGAGACGGGATTTCACCGTGTTAGCCACTCAATCTCCTGACCTCGTGATCTGCCCACCTTGGCCTCTCAAAAGTGCTGGGATTACAGGCATGAGCCACCGCACCTGGCAAGGAGTGATATTTCCTAACTTTACATACATTTTTTTTTTTCTTGAGACAGTTTCACTCTATTGCACAGGCTGGAGCTCAGTGGTGCAATCATGGCTCACTGCAGCCTCGACTTACTGGGTTCAAGCAATCCTCCCGAGTAGCTGGGACTACAGGCACAGGCCATCATGCCTAGCTCATTTTTGTATTTTTGGTAGAGACAGGGTTTCGCCATGTTGCCCAGGATGCTTAACTCCTGGATTCAAGCAATCTGCCCACTTCTGCCTCCCAAAGTGCTGGGATTATAGGTGTGAGCTACGGCAACCGGCCTTTACAGAAACTTTTAAAAATAAAGTTCCACTGCTGCCTCCGAGGCGCCTTAGTCTACTCCCTCCCAATGATTGAGGCCCTTATGGCCTATGGTCTTCGAAGAATATCAGCACTGGGACCCTGGACCCAGACCAGTTCCTACTCCTCTTGAAACACTTGGGGACTTAAAGCAACTAAAGGTACATCTGTTGGCTTTGATCGGTTGACCAGGAAACATCTTAACACTTGTGTCTACGGTGAAATAACTTCACCTTATAAAAATTTGAAGCAATGTATTAATAAGCGAATGGCTAATAACGCTGACAACAAAATTTCTTTGCCTGAGAGCAGTGTTACAAACGATAATCTTGTGGAAAAAACTCTCTCTTAGCCCTTATCTAAAATGTCAATGGGTACAAATAGCTAAGAAATACGCTAACAGATTGAAATGGTAGAAAAGCAACTGAATTTATGCCAGATGCTGAAACACAGCTTCGCCATTTCCAGACTCCTATAAGAGAAAGTTTTGTACAGACACTTATTAAAAGACTAGAAAAACTACACAGATATGCGAGCTGGCAAAAGAGGTTATCAGTTTTATAATTAGGCCATCAATATATTTCTTAAGCTTTCAAAATTTAAAACTCAGCTTTAAAATACAATATATATGCATAAAGATGTCCAATTAAGCAAATTATTCCATTTACTCTACCAATATCATTTTATTGACATTACCTTTCTTTTTTTGTGGCAAACTTTCACAAGCAGGACTTCCAGGGTAACAGAATTTTGTTCATTTTCTGAGTTTTGTGATGGCTTATCTAAATAGAAAATCAGTATTTTAAAATATATTTTAAAAATATATGAACACAGTATTCATTTTGCTAATAAGTCAGGGAACTTCAAACAGAGATTTCCCATAGTAAGACTTCCCAAAAGTTCACTCATTCTTTTTTCCTCAAATCAGTTCCAAACTTACAGCAAACTCTTTAAAAGCCTTTATATATAGTGTAAATAAACCATTCACAAAACAAATATAATTACTGTCCTATACGCTGTAATTTTTTTTTCCATTTGATATAGGTTTTGCTCTGTTGCCCAAGGTACAGTGCAGTGGCACAATCACAGCTCACTGCAATCACAAGCTCCTGGGATCAAGTGATCCTCACACATCAGCACGGCAGCCTCCTGAGTACCTGGGATTACAGGCGTGAGCCACCATGCCCAGGTTGTAAGTATAAAAATTTTTCACTGGCCAGACATAGTGGCTCATGCCTGTAATCCCAACACTTTGGGAGGCCAAGGCAAGAATATCACTTAAGGCCAAGAGTTCAAGACCAGCCTGCCCAACACAGAGACCTCGTCTCTACAAAATGTCAAAAAATTAGCTGGGTGTGGTGGGTGTCATGTGCCTGTAGTCCTAGCTACCTCAGAGGCTAAGGTAGAAGGATCTCTTGAGCCAAGGAGTTCAAGGCTGCAGTGAGCTATGATCCTGTCACTGCCCTCTAGTCTGGGCGAAAGAGTCAGATCCTGTCTCTAAAAAACATCTATACATTTCTATTTTTTATATATATATATATATATTATATATAAATATTATTATATTATATGTTATATATATTATATGTATATTTTATATATATAATTAGGAATATTTCCTAATTCCTTTTTTCTTTTTGAGACAGAGACTCGCTCTTTCACCCAGGCTGGAGTGCAGTAGGGGGATCTTGGCACACTGCAACCTCTGCCTCCCGGGTTAAAGTGATCCTCCCACCTCAGCCTCCCGAGTAGCTGGGACTACAGATGTGCACCATGACACCCAGCTGATTTTTTTAATTTTTAGTAGAGATGGGGTTTCACCATGTTGGCTATGCTGGTCTTGAACTCCTGACCCCACCCGCCTTGGCCTCCCAAAGTGCTGGGATTACAGGCGTGAGCCACCAAACCTGGCCATATTTACTGAATATTTCTAATTTGAAGATTTAATATTTTTGTTTGTTTTTCAGACAAGCGTCTGGTTATGTTGCCCAGGCTGGTCTCAAACTTCTGGACTCAAGTGATCCTCCCATTTTAGCCTCCTAAGTAGCTCAGACTACAGGCACATGCAACTGGGCCGGCTTGAAGATTTAACATTTATGATAATATGCTGCTAGTCAAAAGTAATTTTGACAAATACAGTTAAAGCTTCTTGGCACAAAGCATAAATGAAAACAGTTGCAGGAGGGCCAGGTGTGGTGGCTCACACCTGTAATCCCAGCACTTAGGGAGGCCGAGGCAGGTGGATCACCTGAGTCTGGGAGTTTGAGACCAGCCTGACCAACACGGAGAAACCCCGTCTCTACTAAAAATACAAAATCAGCCAGGCATGGTGGTGCACGCCTGTAATGTCAGCTACTTGGGAGGCTGAGGCAGGAGAACTGCTTGAACTGGGGGTGGTGGGCAGAGGTTGCAGTGAGCCGAGATCACGCCATTGCACGCCAGCCTGGGCAACAAGAGCGAAGCTCCATCTCCAAAAAAAAAAAAAAAGTTGCAGGAGACAACCACATTCAAAATAAGCATCTTCAATTTTTTTCTTCTCCTAAAATCTACTAGAAAAATTATTAAGATAACATTTGAATTAAATTAGTTACTATTATACATGTTTCATTATGAATGCATAGAGACACTAAACTAAAAAGTTCTTGATCTGACCAAGACTTATGGCCAAAAGGATAAAAAATGGATTTCAAAAAACATTAAACATTATAAAACGTAGAGATAGAGCTATTTTTAGACGCTTTCCCCAGAATTTCTCTACAGTTTAAATGGGATAACAAAAATCAAGATATTATTTACTATCTAGAAGAGTATCTTGGCTTACAAAAAATTTAGGGGTGTTAATTTTGAATACCATAGTCTATATTCTCTATGTATATTAACTAACAAAGGCTTTACAAATTAAGGTTCTAGAGCAGTCCTCCATAACTTGTTTTTAAAGTCCCAAAGGTATTAACAGTTCAAAACTGAATATTTAATCACTAATTCATCAAATAGCTTCAACAACATCCAGAACTATTATAATAGATGAATCCATGAACATACAAAATAAAATTTTTGTTCTAAGGCACTGGGCAACACATTTTTTCTTTCTTTACTTTTTTTTTTTTTGAGAGATGAGTCTTGCTCTGAGGCCAAGGCTAGAGTGCAACGGAACATTCTTGACTCACTGCAACCTCCGCCTCCTGGGTTAAAGCAGTTCTCCCTGCCTCAGCCTCCCGAGTAGCTGGGACTACAGGCACACGCCACCAAGCCCAAGTAATTTTTTTTTTTTTTCTTGAGTCAGTCTCACTCGGTTGCCCAGGCTGGAGTGCAGTGGCACCATCTCGGCTCACTGCAGCCTGCACCTCCCAGGTTCAAGCACTTCTCATGATTCAATCTCCAGAGTAGCTGGGATTATGGGACGAAACACCATTCCCAGCTAATTTTGTTATTTTCAGCAGAGATGGGGCTTCACTATGTTGGCCAGGCTGGCCTCAAACTCCCTACCTCAGGTGATCTACCTGCCTCGGCCTCCCAAAGTGCTGGGATTACAGGCGTGAGCCATTGTGCCCGGCCGGCAACACTTTTTTTCTACTTAAAAACATTCTTATTGGGGGTGTGTGTGTAAAACACATTTGATCAGTTTCTTTGGAAGTTGCATGCAGGATAAAAACACTTTAATACAGCAAAAAATAGTCCAATGTCTAAATGCAGTAACAAAAATATTTGCCAAACAATACTCACCATGAAAATAGTACCCAAATAATCTTTGTGTATTTATTCTAAGAAGCAGTTTCAAGTAGTAATTGCCAAACAAAAGCTTTCATTTAAAAACAAAAGAGGCCGGATGCAGTGGCTCATGCCTGTAATCCTAGCCCTTTGGGAGGCTGAGGTGAGAGGATAGCTTGAGCCCAGGAGGCTGCAATGAAGCAAGACTGCTCACTGCACTCCAGCATGGGTGACAGAGCAAGACTCTGTCTAAAAAATAATTAATAGTAAGAAAATAAGAAAAAATCACATTTTAATAATTAAAAAATTTTTTTGCTTGTTTAGAGAGAGGGTCCCACTATGTTGCCCAGGCTCTATTCAAACTCCTGGGCTCAAGCAATCCTCCCAGCTCAGCCTCCTCAGTAGCTGGAAATACACACAAGCATCACTGCTCCTGGTACATTTTAGAGAACTTGATGTTGGTTTTCTATCCTGGTTTCTTAAAAATATTACTGAAAACAAAAAAGGTACAAATAAACCTTGGATGGAAAAGAAACACGATATATCTACTTCCAACTTCTCCTAGTTTCAAAGTTATAATAGAAATTATTTTCGACATAGGCATGGTGGCTCACGCCTATAATCCCAGCACTTTGGGAGGCCAAGGTGGGCAAATCACTTGAGGCCAGGAGTTTGAGACCAGACTGGCCAACATGGTGAAATGAAATCCTGTCTCTATTAAAAATATAAAAATTAGGGGCCGGGCTAGGTGGCTCATGCCTATTGAAATCCCAGCACTCTGGGAGGCCGAGGTGGGCAAATCACCTGAGATCGGGAGTTCAAGAGACCAACCTGACCAACATGGAGAAACCCCATCTCTACTAAAAATACAAAAAATTAGCCAGGCATGGTGGTGCATGCCTGTAATACCAGCTACTCTGGAGGCTGAGGCAAGAGAATTGCTTGAACCCGGGAGGTAGAGGTTGTGGTGAGCAGAGACTGCGCCATTGCACTCCAGCCTGGGCAACAAGAGCGAAACTCCGTCTCAGAAAAAGAAAAAAAAAATTAACTAGTGTGGTGGCACCCGCCTGTAATCCCAGCTACTTGGGAGGCTGAGGCATGAGAATCACTTGAATCTGGAGGCAGAGGCTGCAGTGATCTGAGATCAAACCACTACACTCCAGCCTGGGTGACAGAGGAATTATTTTCTGGAAACAGAGATATCAACAGAGTTCACTATCTCTTTTACTTCAATATCAAGAAAAATAAAGTAAATCTCAGCAATTGTTGAACTTTATATATTTTGCCAAGTAGATAGGAAAAAAGCTTAATATGACTACTTTCCAAAAATTTCAGTGATGGATAAACTATGTGTTCTACACAGGTCCCTGAGAACAAAGGGCTAATGAATGTATAAAATTCAAATTATACGCTTCTGAAGAATTAAAGTCTAAACACATCAGAAGTACCACGGAAAACAAAATACGATGACTAGAAATAAAGACTCTAAGCAGACCATTACAAATAATTTAAGGAAAACAAAAACCGTAATGCTACTCAGGTTACCTCTATATAAAAAAATAGACCATATCTAAGGTAAAAACTAGAAGTTACATTAGCTAATACAAATATGAGATTTCAAATTTCTTACATAAAAACCCTAAGTAGGGCCAGTCTTAGTGGCTCACACCTGTAATCCCAGCACTTTGGGAGACTGAGGTGACAGGATCACTTGAGACCAGGAGTTTGAGACCAGTCTGGGAAATGTAGTGAGATTCCATCTTAACAAAAAAAAATTTTTTTAATTAGCCAGGCATGGTGGGGATGCCTGTAGTTCCGGCTACTCAGGAGGCTGAGGCAGGAGGATCACTTGAGCCCAGGAGTTGATCACACCACTGCACTCCAGCCTGGGCGACATGAGCAAGACCCCATCTAAAAACAAACAAACAAACAAACCCCAAAGAGTCATTAAAAAATGGTTATATTAGAGCATTTTGACAATTGGCCAATTGGCAAGGTTGTCTTTTTGTCCTTTTTAGACAGTGACTCACTCTGTCACTCAGGCTGGAGTATAGTGGTGTGATCTTCGCTCACTGCAGCCTCAACCTCCAAGACTCAAGCAATCCTCCCACCTCAGCCTCCTGAGTAGCTGAGACTACAGAATAGCTGGGATTATGGGCATGTGCCACTGTGCCCGGTTAATCTTTTTTTACTTCTTACAGATAGGTTCTATGTTGCCCAGGCAAGCCTCAAGCAATTCTTCCATCTCAGCCTCCCAAGGTGTTGACATTATAGCTGTGAGCCACCACGCCCAGCCTAATATTTGGGATTTTTTGGAGACAGGGTCTCACTCTCTTGCCCAGCCTGGAGCAGAGTTGTGCAATCATAGCTCACTGTAACCTTGAATTCCTGAGTTTATGCAATCCTGCCATCTTGGACTTCCAAGTACCTAGAACTACAGGACATACCACCATACCTGGCTAATTTTTGTAGAGATGGGGTCTGTGTTGCCCAGGCTGGTCTTGAACTCCTGGCCTCAAGTCATCTTCCCGCCTCAGCCTCCCAAAATGCTGAGATTACAGACATGAGCCACCATGCCAGGCCTCATTTTCAATCTTTGTTTCTTACTTAACGATACCAAGAAGACAACCAACCTGGCATGTTTCTAATAATGGTTTTATTCCATTGTATAATAAAAAGATATACCATATACACAGACTTATGATGGATAAGCTGATAAGTAATTTTCCCTTTTTTTTTTTGAGATGGAGTCTCGCTCTGTCACCCAGGCTGGAGTGCAGTAACGCAATCTCGGCTCACTGCAACCTCCGACTCCCAGGTTCAAGCGATTCTTCTGCCTAAGTCTCCCAAGTAACTGGGACTACAGGCACCCACCACCACGCCCGGCTAATGTTTATATTTTTAGTAGAGATGGGGTTTTACCATATTGGCCAGGCTGGTCTTGAACTCCTGACCTCATGATACACCCGCCTCAGCCTACCAAAATGCTGGGATTACAGGCGTGAGCCAATGTGCCCGGCCATATTTTTCCATTTTTAAAACAACCCTAATTCTTTCCAGCATGCTTTGAGCTTTTACTGGAGTAATATACTATATAATTTCCTTTGAATAATATCTAAAATATTAATATATGCCACTGGTAATAGTGGTTATTTCAGTTGTTTTACTGTGTTTTTTTAAAACATGATGCAGTATCATTAATTCAAAATGTTTATGCATAAAAGGTTCTACTGAGGAGATTCTTTACCTATTGAAGTTCTAAGACAATTTGTTAAAATCTTCATCATTAGCCAGGCGTGCTGGCTCACAAGGTCAGGAGTTCAAGACCAGCCTGGCTAGCATGGTGAGACCCTGTCTCTACTAAAAATACAAAAAATTAGCCAGGCATGGGGCACGTGCCTGTAATCCCAGCTACTCAGGAGGCTGAGGCAGGAGAATCGCTTGAACCCGGGAGGTGGAAGTTGCAGTGAGCTGAGATCACACCATTGCACTCCAGCCTGGACGACAGAGCAAGACTCTGTCCACCCCCCCGCCGCCCCCGCAAAAAAAATTTCATCATTAGCCTTCATAACTTAAAGCTCAAAAACATCAGAATCAACACCTTTTCCATTAAACATAATTTTATAAATTTACACTCAGAAGCCCCACTTTTTTTACATTCACAAAGGTATCTTGCTATTAAAATGCCACTTTATTTACTTTTAAGTACATACCATTTTTGTGGAAGAAACCAGTAAATGTAAGCTGCAAATGAGCTGACAAGCTAAAAAAAAAAAGGAAATATTTTATCATTTTAATGCTCTGTAGTAAAATAACCTAGACTTTAAAACATAACATTGAAATCAAAATTACTTCAGCTAATTTATAAATATTTGTACTCAATTGTTATTCAGGCCCATGACTCTATGCTTTCCCTGTTAAATATGACATCCAAAAGTGTGTCTATACACCTAACAAAAAATAAACAACAAAAAACCCCTCACAACTCACAAAAAATAAAAACAAAACCACAAAAACACCAGAGCAAGGCAGAAAAAAATCAGACCACCAAGTTAGAGGCCAGGTAATTTACTGTGTTTTAGTGTTCTACCTATAAAATGACAGCAGGTATGCCTTCCTACCTTTTTTTGTTTTGTTTTAATGAAGGCTTTAGTCAATGACTTCATCAAAAGGAAATTTTGAAAAGGGTAGCTAAATCCATGCAAAAAAATTTGAGTATTTTGAAGCTATGGAAATTCAACCTTCCCAATAAATGATACAGAACCATTACTTTATACTTCAAATAGCAATGAAATACACAATTACAAATCTGGTATAGATCTATAATTTACCGTTTCAACATATTATTTTCACTGTTAGTTTTAGAAGCTATGGAAAAGCGAAAGAAAGCATGAACTAGAACTAGTGCTCCTTCTATTTTCACAAATATCTATTAACAATATAAAAAAACTGTAAGGATGGGATAAAATAAACAAGCATCAATAAGCTTTTGAAGTACCTTTAAACTGCAAAACAGAACACAGTTGTTGATCAGGAGACATTCATAACTTTCCTGAGCATAGATCAGGCAGGGGATCACCAGGTCAGGAGTTCGAGACCAGCCTGGCCAATATGGTGAAACTCCGTCTCTACTAAAAATACAAAAATTAGCTGGGTGTGGTGGCACATGGCTGTAGTCTCAGCTACTCAGGAGGCTGAGGCAGGAGAATCGCTTGAACCTGGGAGGCAGAGGTTACAGTGAGCCAAGATTGCGCCATTGCGCTCCAGCCTGGGCGACAGGCGGAGACTTCCGTCTCAAAAAAAAAAAAAACCTACAGAGTTGGGACTTTGAAGGGCATTTCTAGAACAGTAGTACAGAAAGTATGCTAGGGGCCGGGTGTGGTGGCTCACAACTGTAATCCCAGCATTTTGGGAGGCCAAGGCAGGAGGATCATGAGATCAGAAGATGGAGACCATCCTGGCTAACACGGTGAAACCCAATCTCTACTAAAAATATAAATATTAGCCAGGCATGGTGGCGTGTGCCTGTAGTCCCAGCTACTCGGGAGGCTGAGGCAGGAGAATCACTCAAGCCCATGAGGCGGAGGTTGCAGTGAGCCGAGACTGCATCACTACACTCCAGCCTGGGCAACAGAGCAAGACTCCATCTCAAAAAAACAAAAAACAAACAACAAAAAAGTATGCTATCAGTAGAGAACAAAATTATTATGGAAGAGTAGAATTATAAGGGTCCAAGCAGAGTTAGAAAGCATAGGGCCGGCATTTATGGCCATACCACCCTGAACGCACCAAATCTCGGAAGCTAAGCAGGGTCGGGCCTGGTTGGTACTTGGATGGGAGAAAGCAAAAATATAAAGTTAAAACTAAGAACGGCCGGGCGCGGTGGCTCACGCCTGTAATCCTGTTGGTACTTGGATGGGAGAAAGCAAAAATATAAAGTTAAAACTAAGAACGGCCAGGCGCGGTGGCTCACACCTGTAATCCCAGCACTTTGGGAGGCCAAGGCGGGTGGATCATGAGATCAGGAGTTCAAGACCAGCCTGGCCAAGATGGTGAAACCCCATCTCTACTAAAAATACAAAAAAAAAAAAAAGCCAGGCGCGGTGGCAGGCGCCTGTAATCCCAGCTACTTGGGAGGCTGAGGCAGGAGAATCTCTTGAACTCAAGGGTGGAGGAATCACTTGAACTCAGAGGGTGGAGGTGGCAGTGAGCCAAGATCGCGCCACTGCACTCCAGCATGGGCGACAGAGTGAGACTCCGTCTCAAAAAAAAAAAAAAAACAAAAAACCTAAGAACCACCACCACAACTTAAGTATCAGCCGGGCGTGGCGGCTCATGCCTGTAATCCTAGCACTTTGGGAGATGAGGCAGGATGAGAGATGAGGCGGGTGGATCACGAAGACAGGAGATCAAGACCATCCTGGCTAACACAGTGAAACCCTGTCTACTAAAATTAGCCAGGCATCGTGGCATGCGCCTGTAGTCCCAGCTACTCGAGAGGCTGAGGCATTTGAACCCAGGAGGTGGAGGTTGCAGTGAGCCAAGATTGCGCCACTGCACTCCAGCCTGGGCGACAGAGTGAGACTCTTGCCTCCAAAAAAAAAAAAACAACCGTATACAATAGGAGTCTTAAAAACCTATTCTGTATAAGCAATTCATATATTATAAACATTTTTACATGAATCAGATAATTTCTACATGCTATTTTACTAAAAAGACAGCATTATCCTAGAAAAAGTTCCATAAATACTACCTTACGTAGCAGAATTAGCTAAAACCCAAAGCATAAGTGAAAGAGGAATATTCTACAATTCTCACATTAGAAGATAATCCACCAGTCACAACACATCTATTCTACTCTTTGTTGCTTCAATTAAACCTACATACTAAGACCAGATTAACTTTCATAAGAATCTACTTCTTATCTATCATTTCTTTCTGCACATCTACTGAGACCCCAACTACCAAATCTTTTGTCTAACTGCTGAAATGGTTCTCATTTCTTGTTCTACGAAAGCCCTACATATGAAAATAAGAATAGAATTTATAGTCAGAAAATCCAAGTTTGAATTCTGGTGCCACTTATTCACTGTGGTCTGTTATCTATAAAATGAGGATATTTTCTCTCACAAAGAGTGTGAGGCTTAAGATTTTGTTTTTTTGCTTTCAGACACGGTCTCGTTGTGTCACCCAGACTGGTGTGTAGTGGCACAATCTAGGCTCACTGCAACCTCCAACTTCCAGGCTCAAATGATCCTCCCACCTCAGCCTCCAAGAGTAGCTGAGACTACAGGCATGCACCATCACGCCTGGCTAATTTTTGCATGTTTGTGGAGTCAGGGTTTTGCCATGTTGCCCAGGCTGGTCTCAAACTCCTGAGATCAAGAGATCCACCTGCCTCAGCCTCCCCAGGTGCTGGGATTACAGGTGTGAGCCACTGCACCTGGCCAGTTTAAGGTTTCAATTCAATTATTTTTTTTCTTTTAGAGACAGGGTCTCGCTATGTTGCCCAGGCTGGTAATGAACTCCTGGGCACAAGTGATCATTCCACCTCAGCCTCCCAAAGTGCTGCGATTATAGGCATGAGCCACTGTGCTCAGTCAGGCTTGCAGAAAGTAATAAAGTATCCAGTAAAATACTCTCTCCCTCTTCTACAAAGACCTTAAACCCAACCAATCAAGAGCTAAATGACCACTTTATCCCTTTACAAGCACTCCTATTTACCACTTTTTAGTCACTATTTTTCCATATACATCTTTTTATTAGTGTCCCTAGCACCTAGCAGTGTCTTACAGAAAATCACCCAACAAATTTTTTTCATAAGATAATGTCCTCCTAGAGTAACACAAATTTAAAGGTCAGGAATCATGGCCCATTACATTGCAGTACTATTAGTATTATTTACATTGTTTTTCTGAGAAGTGTGAGGGTAAGCTCCAACTCTGAAATGCCAGAAAGATCTTACATTTATTTACCCCAGAGAATATTTTAAATCAGTGTTACTTAAAATGTTGTCTACACACTGAGGTCATTAGGAAAAATGTTACCATTCTACAACAACTCAAGAAATTGAGAATAATACTAACAACACACTGAAAATTAACAAATAAAATGATCTTTCACCACAGGTGATTTGAGACAGTTTTAAATGGTACCTTATACCTTACATAGGATAGCCTGTATAACCAGCTTTTTTTTGTTTTGTTTTGTTTTTCTTTGAAACAGAGTCTCACTGTAGCCCAGGCTGGAGTGCAGTGGCGCGATCTCAGCTCACCACAACCTCTGCCACCTGGGTTCAAGCAATTCTCCTGCCTCAGTCTCTGAGTAGCTGGGATTACAGGTGCCCGCCACCATGCCAGGTTAATTTTCCTATTTTTAGTAGAGATGAGGTTTCACCATGTTGGCCAGGCTGGTCTAGAATTCCTGACCTCAGGTGATCCACCCGCCTCGGCCTCCCAGTGCTGAGATTACAGGTATGAGTACTATGCCCAGCCAACCAGCCATTATTATACTAGTGTTTCTTTGTGAGAAAGAATTTTTTTTTTTTTTTTTTTTGAGACGGAGTCTCACTCTGTCACCCAGGCTGGAGTTCAATGGCGTGATCTCGGCTCACTGCAACTTCTCCCTCCCAGGGTTCAAGCCATTCTCCTGCCTCAGCCTCCTGAATAGCTGGGAGTCAGGCACATGCTGCCACACCCGGTTAATTTTTTGTATTTTTTAGTGGACAGAGGTTTCGTCGTATTGCCCAGGCTGGTCTCAAACTCCTGAGCTCAGGCAATCCACCTGCCTCGGCCTCCCAACGTGCTAGGATTACAGGTGTGAGCCACCATGCCCGGACTTTGAGAAAGAATTCTAAATTTCAGTTAACCAATTTTAAAAGGCAACAATGGGGCCAGGCACGGTGACTCACACTTATAATCCCAGCACTTTGGGAAGGAGGCAGGGGGATCACTTGAGGTCAGGAGTTGGAGACCAGCCTGGCCAACACGGTGAAACCTTGTCTCTACTAAAAATACAAAAAATTAGCCGGGCTGTGGTGGCGGGCACCTGTAATCCCAGCTATTCAGGAGGCTGAGGCAGGAGAATCGCTTAAACCTGGGAGGCGGAGGTTGCAGTGAGCCGAGACTGCGTCACTGCACTCCAGCCTGGGCAACAGGGCGAGACCCCGTCTCAAAAAAAAAAAAGTAAACACTCTGATATGTACCTAGAATAAAGTGTACCAATGATCCCTTCCATAGGCGGTTTGTTCCAAGGAAAAGGGCAAAGTTTTCTGTCCCTTCCCTCTCCCCTCTCTTGCGGCTACTTTGTCCACATCTTAATTGGTTAGGCTGGACCAGATGAACGGGAGAAAAAGAAACATGTAAGGGTGGTCAGGACTACTTGGTTTTAGGCCACAAAAAAATCTAGTTTAGATGACCAGAATAAGATATAAGAAACTTAGTTCATCTATGTGATGTGTTCCCTCTTATCTTCTCAGGAAGTAAGACACATGATAACAAGAAATCAGGTAGAGAATTTGAAATTTTGAGATGAAAATTTCAGCATTCCAAGCACAAACATTTGACAGTTCTGATACAGTCTACAGAAAATAATGCTAAGCTAATTCATAAGAGACTAACACTTTGAAATCTAATTCAAGGAAGAACCTCCCATTTTAAGAACAGCCAGATCCCACAGAGGAAGTAGTTTTTATGACAAGAGGAGACCAAGATTAGTGCCTCTAATTTCTATACATGAATCTGCTAGCAGCAGGTATAAGGCTTCATTTTAAGGGCATGGCAGTATTACCTCAAAACAGGATAAGTCTGATAATCTACTTGGTTTCTATGGTTAGATGTTAGCTATTCAACTTTTGTTATATACATTTTATCCCATGATATGTAAAGCTGAGAAACTCATGTCTACATCAAGTCCAATATTCTGAAATCCAGGATCTCAAAATATAGGGGTTAGATGCACTTTGTAATGAGAAGATAAAGCTGAATGGTGGATGGTATGTGTGTCTATTAATTATAAATGGATCACTCTGCAAAAGTACTGTAAAGAAAACAAAGAAATTACTACAAAACCAAAAATTATACAGGGAATATTTTTACAATTTGTTCTTGAATATTCAAATTTTTAAGAATCAGATATGCTCAAGCGACAACTGATGAGGCACCTTCAAGAGTAAGTATGCAAAAAGAAACGTATAGCCAGGTTCTGAAAAAAGAACAAAAACTCAAGACTGAAAAGATGACAATTTGAAAACAACTTCAAAGCTTACAGTCAAGGCAAAGTGTATTAAAAAAAAGAAAGGGAAAACATCAGATCTTATTGATGGTGGGAAAGACACACAACCAACAGTCTACAGATTTTACTTATTTATTTATTTTGAGACAGAGTCTCACTTTGGAGCCCAGGCTGGAGTGCACTGGTGCGATATCTGCTCACTGCAACCTCCGCCTCCTGGGTTCAAGCAATTCTCCTGTCTCAGCCTCCCAAGTAGATGAAATTACAGGTGCACGCCGCCATGCCCGGCTAATTTTTTATTTATTTATTTTTGAGACAGTTTCACTTTGGGAGGCCGAGGTGGGCGATCATGAGGTCAGGAGATTGAGAGCATCCTGGCTAACACGGTGAAACCCCATCTCTACTAAAAATACAAAAAAATTAGCCGGGCGTGATGGCAGGCGCCTGTAGTCCCAGCTATTCAGGAGGCTGAGGCAGGAGAATGGCGAAAACCCAGGAGGCGGAACCTGCAGTGAGTGGAGATCACGCCACTGCACTCCAGCCTGGGCGACAGAGCAAGACTCCGTCTCAAAAAAAAAAAAAAAAAAAGTACAAAAGGCGAGCCAGGGCCAGGCGCAGTGGCTCACACCTGTAATCCCAGCACTTTGGGAGGCTGAGGCCGGTGGATAACTACTTGAGGTCAAGAATTCGAGACCAGCCTGGCCAACACGGTGAAACTCCATCTCTGCTAAAAATACAAAAACTGGCTGGGGGCAGTGGCTCAAGGCTATAATCCCAGCACTTTGGGAGGCTGAGGCGAGCAGATCACCTGAGGTCAGGAATTCGAGACCAGCCTGCTCTACCCGGTGAAACCCTGTCTCTACTAAAAATGCAAAAAAATTAGCTGGGCGTGGTGGCAGGCGCCTGTAATCCCGGCTACTCGGGAGGCTGAGGCAGGAGAATCGCTTGAACCTGGGAGGCGGAAGTTGCAGTGAGCCGAGATCACGCCACTATGCTCCAGCCTGGGCAAGAAGAGAGAAACTCTGTATCAAAAAAAAAAAAGAATACGAAAACTATCCGGGTACGGTGGTGCATGTCTGTAATCCCAGCTACTCAAGAAGCTGAGGCAGGAGAATTACATGAACTCAGGAGGTGGAGGTTGCAGTGAGCAGAGATCACACTACCGCACTCCAGCCTGGGCAACAAAGCAAGACTCCATCTCGAAGAGAAAAAAAAAAAAAACCTAGCCAGGTAGTCCCAGCTAATCAAGAGGCCGAGGCGAGAGGATCTCTTCATCCCAGGAGGTTGAGACTGCAGTGAGCCATGATCGTGCCACTGCACTCCAGCCCGGGCAATGGAGCAAGACTCTATCTCAAAAATAATAATAATAATAGTAATAAAATAAGGCCAGGCACGCTGGCACAGGCCTGTAATCCAGCACTTTGGGAGGCCGAGGTGGGTGGATCACTTGAGGTCAGGAATTCAAGACCAGACTGGCTAACATAGTGAAACCCAGTCTCTACTAAAAATACAAACATTAGCTGGGCATGGTGGCACACGCCTGTAATCCCAGCTACCTGGGAGGCTGAGGCATGAGAATCCCCTGAATCTGGGAGGCAGAGGTTGCAGTGATCCTAGATGGCGACATTGCTGGGCCATAGAATTGAGACTGTCTCAAAAAAACAAAAAAAATATATATATATATACATGCATACATATATATATATATATATACGTATATATAGAGAGAATAAAATAAATAATTTAAGAATTTAATGACTTTTTTACATACCACAATACTAGGCGAGAAGTGCAATAATAGCTGAGGTGGGTAGGGACGGTTTTCTGTGATATCTTGAGGTTCTGAAGTGACCAAAGAGCAGCATCCTGCTCCTGGAACTCAGATTACAATCCTAGCCATCATACATACTGGTCTGATGTTGGAAGAAACAGAACAATGCAGAAACAATAACTATACATATTTAAAAACTGACTGGATGCGGTGGCTTATGCCTGTAATCCCAGCAGTTTGGAAGGTTGAGGCAGGCTGAATCACGAGGTCAGATCGAGACCATCCTGGCCAACATGGTGAAACCCCATCTCTACTAAAATACAAAACATTAGCCAGGCATGGTGGCACACGCCTGTAGTCCCAACTACTCCGGAGGCTGAGGCAGGAAAATCACTTGAACCCAGGAGGCCGAGGCAGACAGATCACGAGATCAGGAGATTGAGAATATCCTGGCTAGCACGGTGAAACCTCATCTCTACTAAAAAATACAAAAAATTAGCTGGCCGTGATGGTGGGCACCTGTAGTCCCAGCTACTCAGGAGGCTGAGGCAGGAGAATGGCGTGAACCCAGGAAGGCAGAGCTTGCAGTGAGCCGAGATTGTGCCACTGAACTCCAGCCTGGGCGACAAAGCGAGACTCTGTCTCAAAAAAAATAATAATAATAGTAATAATAATATATAATTTTAAAAACCACAGGCTGGGTGTAATGGTTCACACTTGTAATCTCAATGCTTTGAGAGGCTGAGACAGGAGGACTGTTTGAGGCCAGGAGTTTGAGACCATCTTAGGCAACATGACAAGAAAATGGATCTCTACTAAAGTTTTTTTTGAGATGTAGTCTCGCTCTGTCGCCCAGGCTGGAGTGCAATGGCGCAATCTCGCCTCCCTGCAACCTCCATCTCCCAGGTTTAAGCGATTCTCCTGCCTCAGCCTCCTGAATAGCTGGGATTACAGGTGCACGACACTCTGCCCAGCTAATTTTTGTATTTTTAGTAGAGATGGGGTTTTACCATGTTGGTCAGGCTGTTCTCAATCTCCTGACCTCGTGATCCGCCCGCCTCGGCCTCCAAAAGTGCTGGGACTACAGGCATGAGTCACTGTGCCCACAGGCATGAGTCACTGTGCCCGGGTACAAAATTTTAAAAAATCATCCAGGCATGGTATCTTGCGCCTGTGGTCCTAGGCTATTCGGTAGGCTGAGGCAGGAGGATCACTTGAGGCCAGGTCAAGGGTAAAGTGAGTCATGATCGCACAATTGCAATCCAGCCTGGGTGATGAAGTGAGACCCTGTCTCCTAAAAAAACTTTTTTTAATAAAATAAAATAACTGGTGCATGGTAGCATGTGCCTGTAGTACCAGCTACTCAGGAGGCTAAGACAGGAGGGTTACTTGAGCCCAGGAGTTCATGGCTGTAGTTGAGCCATGATCACACCACTGTACTGCCGCCTCAGCGACAGGGAAAATCCTCATCTCTAAAAAGTAAAATAAAAAATAAAGTAAGACAATGGAGCCTGGAGGTTCGAGGATGCAGTAAGCTATGAATGCATCACTGCACTCCCGTGTGGGTGACAGAACAAGACCCCACCTCTTAGAGAAACAAAAAAAAAAAAAAAAAAGAACGAACGACTTTCTTAAGACCAACATCCTTAAATTACCTTGAAGACAATGCACTATCTGGCCCTGGCCATCTGCTCCAGCCTCTTCTCATACCACTCTCCTTGCTCTTTCTACACAGCTACTCTGGCATCAAATGCTGTATACGTAATATTCCCTTTAACTAGAACCACCTATTTGTTCATCTTCCCACCCCATTTTACTTCTGTACACTTCTTTCGAATCTCAGCTTATTTCTTCAGATGGCTTCCCTGATCATCATTATTCCCAAATCTAACACCTCAAATGAAAGAAAGCTGGTTCTCCTGTTTTATACACTCACAGTTTTCTTATGCTTTTCTTTCCCAGCACTTATTTCATATTTATTAAATGATTATGTCTTTCTCCCCTAAACACTAAGCTCCATAAAGGCAGGGCCTTCATTCATTTTGTTCACCATTATATACCCGAGGGCTTAGTATAGTGCCTAGGACATTGCACACTATGGAAATGAAACGTACCCCCAAAAATATAAATGCAGGCCTTCTCATTGTAAAAATAAATGCTTAAAAAGAGGGAGGTTTAGAAAAGGAAGATTACTAATTCAAAAGCTTAGGTTGCATCAAAAACAAAAAGTCAGCTGGGCGCAGCAGCTCACGCCTGTAATCCCAGCACTTTGGGAGGCCGACGCGGGCAGAACATGAGGTCAGGAGTTCGAGACCAGCCTGACCAACATGGTGAAACCCCGTCTCTACCAAAAATACAAAAATTAACCAGGTGTGGTGGGGTGTGCCTGTAATCCCACCTACTCAGGAGGCTGAGGCAGGAGAATAGCTTGAACCCGGGAGGCGGAGGTTGTAGTGAGCTGAGATGGCACCTCTGCACTCTTGCCTGGGCAAAAAAGCAAGACTCCGTTTCAAAAATAAATAAATAAATAAATAGTCAAAAAAGACGCATTGACTTATCAACCTACTAAAAATAAAAATGAGCTGGACACGGTGCCTCACACCTGTAATCCCAGCACTTTGGGAAGCTGAGGCAGGTGGATCACAAGGTCAGGAGATCGAGACCATCCTGGCCAACATGCTGAAACCCCTTCTCTACTAAAAATACAAAAATTAGCTGGGCGTGGTACCACGTGCCTATAATCCAGCTACTCGTGAGGCTGAGGCAGGAGAATTGCTTGAACCAAGGAGTTAGAGGTTGCAGTGAGCTGGGATCGAGCCACTGCACTCCAGCCTGGCGACAGGGCGTAACTCAGTCTCAAAAAAAAAAAAAAAAATTGAGGCTGGGCATGCGGGCTCATTCCTATAATCTCAGCACATCAGGATATCGAGGTGGGAGGATCGCTTGAAGATAGGAGTTCAAAACTGGCCTGGGCAAGATGGTGAGACACTGACTCTACAAAAATTCAAAAAATTACTGAGGTGCGACAGTACATGCCTGTAGTCCCAGCTACTCAGGAGGCTGAGGCAGGAGGATCCCTTTAGTCCACCAGTTCAATCCATCAGTGACCTATCATTGCGCCACTACACTCCAGGCTCAGTGACAAAGCGAGACCTTGTCTCAAAAAATAAAAATAAGGCCAGGCATGGTGGCTAACACCTGTAATTCCAGCAATTTGGGAGGTCGAGGTGGGTGGATCACCTGAGGTCAGGAGTTTGACACCAGCCTGGCCAATAGGTGAAACCCTGTCTCTACTAAAAACAAAACAAAACAAAACAAAAAAACAAAAATTAGCTGGGTGTGGTGGCAGGTGCCTGTAATCGCAGCTACTGGGGAGGCTGAGGCTCAAGAACTGCTTGAACCTGGGAGGCGGAGGTTGCAGTGAGCCAAGATCATGCCACTATATTCCTGCCTGGGTGACAGAGCAAGACTTTGTCTCAAAAAATAAAAATGAAATAAAAATACATGCTTGAAAATAACCCTAATAAAAGTTCTAATTCAGGTATCTTTTGAGGGGATTTTTCTCCAGCTACTAACAGAAGACCAGGAATAGAAGAGGAATAAGGGCAAGAGAGAAGTGACATTTTGCTTTGTTTGGCCCTTGTAAACACTCAGAAGCAACTCAGATTTAAAACTCTTTTCATGATGCATTTTAGTCCATGGAGATGCACTCGGCACTCAAGAGTTGTTACCAGAGAATTCCAACATTGGGGACAGGCACGGTGGCACACGCCTGTAATCCCAGCACTTTGGGAGGCCACGGAAGGCGGTTCACTTGAGATCAGGAGTTCAAAATCACCCTGACCAACATGGTGAAACCCTGTCTCTACTAAAAATACAAAAATTAGCTGGGCATGGTGGCTGATGCCTGTAATCCCAGCTACTCAGGAGGCTGAGGCATGAGAATTGCTTGAACCTGGGAAGAGGAGGTTGCACTAAGCCGAGATCGCGCTACTGCACTCCAGCCTGAGCAACAAAGCTACATTCCATCTCAAAAAAACAGCAACAAAAAAAAGGTAATTCCAAAATTGGCAGGACAGCATAAGAACCCCTAGAATCCTGCTAGCATATACAACTACACAAAGGCAAGAGATTTATTCTAATCGGCCATAGTGCCTGGTCAAAATCCATGAAAAACTCAAAACTGGAGTACCAGAAACAAGAGCTGGAAAGGAATAAGGCACTATATCAGACCTTCTGTAAAGAAAATAAAGGCCAGGCGTGGTGGCTCACACCTGTAATCCCAGAACGTTGGGAAGCCAATCTGAAAGGATCACTTGAGGCCAGGAGTTTGAGACCAGCCTGGGCAACATAGCAAGATCCTGCCTCTACGTAAATTTCAAAATTAGCCAGGCATGGTGGCATGCGCCTGTAGTCCCAGCTATTCAGGAGGCTAAGATGGTTTGAGGCCAGGAGTTAGAGGCTGCAGTGAGCAGCCACTTGCGCTCCAGCCTGGGCAACAGAGCAAGACCCTGTCTCTTAGGAAAAGAAGGCTAGGCGCAGTGGCTCACGCCTGTAATTGCAACACTTTGAGAGGCCAAGGTGGAAGGATCACTTGAGGTCAGGAGTTTGACACCAGCCTGGCCAACATGGTGAAACCCTGTCTCTACTAAAAATACAAAAATTAGTTGGATGTGGTAGGGCATGCATATAATCCCAGCTACTAGGAAGGCTGCGCCAGGAGACTCTTGAACCTGGAGGACAGAGGTTGCAGTGAGCCGAGATCACGTCACTACACTCCAGCCTGGGCGACAGTGTGAGACTCTGTCTCAAAAAAAAAAAAAAAAAAAAGGCCGGGCGCGGTGGCTAACGCCTGTAATCCCAGCACTTCAGGAGGCCAAGACGGGCGGATCACGAGGTCAGGAGATCGAGACCATCCTGGCTAACATAGTGAAACCCCGTCTCTACTAAAAATACAAAACATTAGCCAGGCGTGGTGGCACGCACCTATCCCAGCTGCTCAGGAGGCTGAGGCAGGAGAATGGCGTGCACCCGGGAGGCGGACCTTGCAGTGAGCTGAGATGGCGCCACTGCACTCCAGCCTGGGTGACAGAGCGAGACTCCGTCTCATAAAAAAAAAGAACTAACAACCATTTAATAGCCCATGTTTTTCTATCAGCTCCTTCCACTAACAAGTTTCTGCAAGTGACTTAAGACAACTGTAGGTCTAAAATATAAAAGACCCTGAAACACCAACTTCTTTTGAACAGATAATGCTCATATCTTGGTTTGGTTTATAAATTACTACAAACGTCATAATCAACTCAGGCATTTATTTGACTGAACTAACTTTTGGGCTATACTACTATGGTATTTTTATCTTGATACCCCTTGGACTTTGAGGAATGAAATATATTGGACTCAGGAGCAGACATACTGTAACTTAGGCAGTGCGAAAAGAACGTGAATTCTAGTGGAAGACTCCCAGACTAGACCTGTACAGATCTGGGACCCAGTCAAACTGAAATAGTACAAAGAATGTAAATGGAGGAGAGATACTTTTGTGTATGATTTAAGATATTAACTTCTACTAACTAACGTTATGGACCAACAAAGATTTATCATCTTTTTTCTTTTTTTTGAGACAGAGTCACACTCTTGCCCAGGCTGGAAGTGCAGTAGCACAATCTTAGCTCACTGCAACCTCTGCCTCCCGGGTTCAAGGGATTCTCCTGCCTCAGTCACCCAAGTAGCTGGAATTACAGGTGTACACCACCTCGCCTGGCTGATTTTTGTATTTTTTGTAGAGAAAGGGTTTTGCCCTGTTGGCCAGGGCACTCTCAAATTCCTAGCCTCAAGTGATCCACCCACCTCAGCCACCAAAGTGCTGGGATTATAGGTGTGAGCCACCATGCTGGGCCTGTGTTATCTTTTAAGAATTTGACAATAGATTTTAGAAGCAGATATTTATACTGCTGGCATCATACTGCTGTTTAGGGTCCTTCTTACAACCCTGTGTGATAGGTTTAGGAGAAAAATAAGATTACCTTAATTTGAAGTAAGAAATAGATTAAAGGAGGCTTGGTGCAGTGGCTCACGCCTGTAATTCTAGCACTCTGGGAGGCTAAGGTGGGCAGATCACCTGAGGTCAGGAGTTCAAGAAAAAATTAGCTGGGTGTGATGGCAGGCGCCTGTAATCCCTGCTACTTGGGAGGCTGAGGCAGGAGAACCCGGGAGGCAGAGGTTGCAGGGAGCGGAGATCACGCCATTGCACTCCAGCCTGCGCAATAAGAGCAAACCTCCGTTTCAAAATAAATAAATTAAATAAATAAATAAATACAAAAATTGGCCAGGCTTGGTGGCTCACACCTGTAATCCCGGCACTTTGGGAGGCCAAGGCAGGCGGATCACTTGAGGTCAGGAGCTCAAGACCAGCCTGGCCAACATGTTGAAACTGTTTCTACTAAAAATACAAAATTGGCTGGGTGTGGTGGTGCACGTCTGTATTCCCATCTATTCAGGAGGCTGAGACAGGTGAATCACTTGAGTCTGGGAGGTGGAGGCTGCAGAGAGCCAAGATCGCACCACTGCTCTCCAGCCTCAGCAAGAGGGAGACTTGGTCTCAACAAAAAAAAAAAAGGCTGGGTGTGGTGGCAGGCGCCTGTAATCCTAGGTAATTGGGAGGCTGAGGCAGGAGAATTGCTTGAATCCAGGAGGTGGCAGTTGCAGTGAGCTGAGATAGCACCACTGCATGACTCCATCTCAAAAAAAAGAAATAGATTAAAGAAAGTTAATAATGTAGGGTCTTAGCAGTAAACTTAAAATGACACACTTTCTTAATTCATCTTAGTGCCTCTGGGAGCAATACTGAGACATTCTTAAGAATCTTGAGAGGCTGAAATGGCCAACTCACTGGTCCTAGCTAGACCCTAAAGACTGAAGAAGTTCTCTTCCAAAACTATGAGCAGGAATTTATGTAACCCTCTGATGTTAATCTTTGAGTTGCTATTGAACCCACCGGGTCAAAAGGAACAAAATTACTGGGGAAACAATTGTTCAGAGAGAATTGAATAGTATGTATCTCCCACACACTCTTACTTAGAGAAGCTCTGTAATTTCAAACCCAATGTCACAATGAGATAGTAATAGGGTTTAGTAGTGAAGGTAAACCTTGATGAGGAAGATGAAGAAAAGGGTCAAGTGTTCTTGTTGTTGGTTCATGCTTCCTTCTCACTTGAACCCTGAAATGACTATAGGGCAAACTTTTAATGTGGTCAGGAGAAAAGAAGCAGGGAGGTCAGACCAGGATCTTACTACAGTCTGTATTTTAAGTAAAAAAGGCCCTGAGGATCCCAAGAGCTCTGTCTAGGGTGACCAGACAAGAATCTGGAATATAAATTCTAGTAAAGAAAAATGTGCGTGCACTGGGAACATTCTCAGATCTTATAGGGTCCTCCCTGGGCATTAACAGATATAACAGGTAACAATTCAGGATCTCAGCTTCTAGAATGGACTATCGCAGTTTATTTACAAGTCAGGATTGCCTAGACATGGAAATATAAATTATACTTCAACCCCACAAGATTGCAGGATATAAAATAAAAAATATCATTTTACAATTCAAGTAAAAAAATCACTTAATTCCAAAGCCAAACTTAAAATATAAGTGACTGAAAAAAAAAGGACGTCTTTTACCAGTCAACAGAACAATGAGAAAACAATGAGATGCATAAATGATGCATCATTAAGTGTATATCCTATCTAAATTCGTAAGCTGTGATTTAAAACTAGGAGGAAAAGAAAAATGCATTGTGACAAATTTTCCAACTCTATTTTTTCAAAAATCTAATATTTTTAGTTCTGCATTCTCTCTAAAGGTAGTTAATGAATGAACAAACACCACCAGAGCTGCTGTTTCTCTTTAGAATATTCAATTTTCTATCAAAAATATCAAAAAATAAACAGTTTACATATCAAAAAATAAATAGAAGCATTCTATCTAGAGTAGACAGGTATTAGACTAGTCAGAACATTTAGGGATTCGTTCTAGGTATATATTTGATAGTGTACAATTAGTAGATTCTGTCCAAATGTTCAAGTTTCTGAAACTATGTGAGAAACATATTTCAAATATGAAATAAAAGTTATGAATATGTTGCCTGACAGATTTAAATGAGAAGAAAAAGATGGAAAAAAAGAGAACCCCTCTCATATTTGAGAGTAACTTATAAGATACGTGATATTGTAAAGTCCCCGCCACAGTACCTAGCACATATACCATAAATGTGAGTATCCCTCTTTAAATGAGGTGGTAGAGTTAAGACCAATGGCAGAAGTCAGAAGTTTCACTCAAAATGGAAGAAACTGATAATAAAGATCAACAATAATAAATACAACTACACTGGAGGTATTCAAGCCACAGCTTAAGTATTCTCTGCCAGGAATGCTACAGAAATTAATTCCTGACTTGTGTGTGAGTTTGGACCAAACTGACCTCTAAGATTCCTTCTAACTCCTTATATCAAGGTGATCACTAGGAAAATGATCACTGTAATTTTTCCTCTTTCCTAAAGTATATCACTTAATGTAAACTGATAGGTTATCTTACCTATGAGATTCTTGCTCTCCTTTCATTTTCTCTACTTTTGATAACATATCATCAACTTTAAATGTTTTCCTGGAAGAAACAGATAAACAAAATAATCACTTCTCAACTGGGAAAAAGAAACAAATTATACTTTATTGTCACTCTAATAGGCAAGATGGAAATCAGATTTTGATTATTTTTAGTAAGATAAATTATGGATGATTAGCCATAACAATGAATACTATGGAGACAGTGTATAATACAGCACACAAGCCTTCAAGCCCCATCTAAAATGCTAACTTGTTTTCATTAAATCTTTTAACCAATTATTCCCAAACCAGTGATTTCTCCTTACCCATGGTACTTGGTTTATATTTATTTTGACACTTAGTTTTCATTGTTTCCTACATGTAAAACTCATGTAAATATTTTATTTCTCTTACTAGATTATACACTCCTGAAGGGCAGTAATTGCTGTTCTTCAAGGAAAGCTATGCAGTGCTGGCATAGTGCCTTATACTTGGTAGGTATTCAAGTATCTGTTGAATTAAGTCAAACAAATATGTGTATTCTGAAACACTTAATATGTCTACTAAGCAACACAACAAATATGTACTAGCACCATCACACAAAAAAAGAAATATTCTATAAAATATATTTGAAGTTCATAAGGTATCCTCAAAGATTATCAGAAAAGCCTAAAGCTCAATAAAGAGATGGTTGTTGACATCATGAAAAAATTTTGAAGTTAGGGAACGATCTATCAAATCGTAATAAAATTATTAGCTTTTAACTTGACAAATTTAAAAGTTATTTCCCAAAAAATAGAAACTTGAGTATAACCTCTCAAAGCAATTAAAGAATGAATGGATTGTAAAACAAGCCTCATCTTAGTTCTTAAGGTGGTCTATGATATGTTCTAGAGATAGAGTCTAAAAATCTATACCCATATATAATTTAATTAGAAAAAATGTTTCTTTTTATACTCATATAGTCCCTTGCTCTTTAGGACTTGAAAAGCCAAATGTATTCCACATCAATTTATTACTTCACAATGCTTGAATGCAGACACCAAAAATTACGAATAATCTCATTCCTCAAAAAGAGGTTTTTTTTTTTTTTTTTTTGAGATGGAGTTTCACTCTTGTTGCCCAGGCTGGAGTACAATGGCGTGATCTCGGCTCACTGCAACCTCCAACTCCTGGGTTCAGGCAATTCTCCTGTCTCAGCCTCCCGAGTAGCTGGGATTACAGGTGTGCACCACCATGCCCGGCTAATTTTTGCATTTTTAGTAGAGACAGGGTTTCACCATGTTGGTCAGGCTGGTCTTGAACTCCTGACCTCAGGTGATCTATCCACCCCTGCCTCCCAAAGTGCTGGGATTAAAGGTGTGAGCCACCATGCCTGGCCAAAAAAGAGCTATTTATTGTATTCAACTACTGTAAAAATTATCAGTAGAGAAATGTTATGTAAATATATTACAGTAAAATACTGATATTAGAGCAGAATTGATAGAATCTATATTTCAAGTGAATGAGAAGAGCCTCCATAGCGAAGATCTTAAGAGAAAAAAAGCTTCTCTCTTTACCTTTAGAGTTACTGAAAACTTCAATATTAAAGTTTCATCCAAGAGTACAGTAAGAAGTGCTTTCTGAAAGACGGCAATATATTTTCAATCTCCACAGATAAGAGAGAAAAAAGAAGAAAAATACAGGACTCTTGTAGGCTAGTGGCAAAGAGCTATTCAGTATAAATACTGAAAGTTACTATTGAGGAGGGCCATGAAATTACTGAAAACTTTTCAGAATAATGTTTATGTAATGATTAAGAAATTCTGTCTGCAGAAAAAGACTGTAAGTTCTAAGGTTCAACTCTTCTACCTTTACGAAGTTGTATACAGGAGAAGTGAATAGAATTGAATATTAACAACCACTTGAAACAGATAAGATCACAAAAGCAACTCAGCCTTCTTTGGGAAAAAAAACAAAACAAACCTCATAAGCAACTATATAAAAGCCGCTCCTCCCCCAACACCAAGTATTTCTGTTCTTTAGAAAGGTAATGTTACTGTAGGTCAGATTTAAAGAAGGAAATAATTATCAAAAGGTCATCGAAAAGGAGAATATTTAAAAATTCAAGAAATTTCACAAAATTTTCTCGGGAGACTTCAGAAACAGCTTACACGAAATCGAGCAAAATGGATTCAATAAAAGATGCCCTTCTCATGACCTATATTTCTACTTTGTTGGGGCAGTGTTAGCCTATAGAAGTTGAATACTTCTAGAAAGAGTAAAGCACAAGCTGACTTTAATAAATATACCAGAATTAATATCACGACTGAGAGTATGACTTTAAAGGGAGTGATATGCTTATTCCAACAATAGATATTATGTTGTTGTAATAGTAAAAAAGGAGTTCTGAAAACATTTTGAGAAAAGACGACAATCACTGGGCTAAATCTGCCACCTTCCAAAGTCACCAACTACGTTGAAAACAACAGCATATGAGTTGTGCTTTAATTTCTTAATAATTAGTCCTAATAAGTCATATATATAAGATCAGGCATCTAACAAGATGATTAAATGATTCCCATACTTTTTTTTTTTTGAGACATGGTCTCCCTCTACTGCCCAGGCTAGAGTGCACCGGCACATTCATAGCAACCTTCGAACTTCTAGGCTCAAGTGATCCTCCTGCCTCAGCCTCCTGAATATTTGGGACTACAGTCATGAGCCACCACGCCCAGCTAATTTTTTAAAATTTTTTGTAGATATAGGGTCTTGCTATGTTGCCAGGGCTGACCTATAACTCTTGCCTTTAAATGTAAACTTGTTCACTTGATATGCTCAAATAAACATAATCTTGCACCTAGGACAAAAAACTTGCATTCATAATTACGTATGGTTAAGTACTAAATGTTACACAAGCGATCCTCCCTACTCAGTCTCCCAAAATGCTGAAATTACAGGTCTGAAACACCATGCCTAGCCTATTCCTATCCATTTCTGTAGGAACTAAAGTAGGTGGGACTGAAATGTTTCTTGGCTGGCAGATTGCTTAAAAATTCCCCAAAGACTTTTTTTTTTTTTTTAACCTAAAGGGCAATAATTAAGAAAATCAGTTTTTACTTAACCAAGCTTTTAAAATTATCTCTACCCATGCAGACAACAGAAACATATTCTGCAATGGGACAAATTAATAAACATGACGGGAAAATGGAACTTAGATTTTAAATGTGTACTTTTTAGCAGGACACGGTGGTTTACGCCTGTAATCCCAGCACTTTGGGAGTCCGAGGCGGGCAGATCACCTGAGGTCGGGAGTTCGAGACCAGCCTGACCGACATGGAGAAACCCCGTCTCTCCTAAAAATACAAAATTAGCCGGGCATGGTGGCACATGCCTGTAATCCCAGCTATTCAGGAGGCTGAGGCAGGAGAATCACTTGAACCCAGGAGGCGGAAGTGGCAGTGAGCCAAGATTGCACCATTGCACTCCAGCCTGGGCAACAAGAGCGAAACTCCGTCTCAAAAAATAATAATAATAAAATAAATGCGTACTTTTTAATCTATGAATGCAAACTTATTTTATAATAATTTAATCACTTTGCAAATTCAGATCAGGTTGCATCCTAGACAGCAACTCAACTGACCTTCCATATTAAAAATGCTTTGATGGCCAGGCACGGTGGCTCACGACTGTAATCCCAGTACTTTGGGAGGCCAAGACAGGCGGATCATGAAGTCAGGAGTTTGAGACCAGCCTGACCAACATGGTGAAACCCTGTCTCTACTAAAAATACAAAAATTAGCTGGGCGTAGTGGCGCACGCCTGTAATCCCAGCTACTCAGGAGGCTAGGCAGAATTGCTTGAACTTGGGAGGTGAAGATTGAGTGAGCCGAAATTGCGCCACGGCAGTCCAGCCTGGACGACAGAGTGAGTCTCTGTCTCAAAAAAAAAAAAAAAAAAAGCTTTGATGAAACAAAACAGTTAGTCGAATTCTACTAGTTTTATAGAATAAATCAAGGGTGGGGAAACTATGGACCCGGACCATGGTCAAATCTGGCCTATCACCTGTTTTTGTACAGCCCGGAAGGTAAGAATGGTTTTTATAGACAAATATTAGCAATTGATTTGATTATAGAAAACACTAACTCTGAACCCCAATTAAGCTAAGTGTTATCTCCCCTACCCTCACAAAAATAAAATTCTCATTTCTCATTAGTAGGCCTGTATTACAAAATGTTCTATCTTATATTGTTGTATTTTTATCAACAAACAATTTATAGATTGACATTCTGGACGGAAATTTTAAACAATTGTAAATTTTTTCTTTCTTTTTATATTAAGTACCTACATAATATCCTCAATTTTGCATCCTGGCCGCAAAGCCTAAAATAATTACTATTTACTGCTCCTTTACAAAAAAAGCATGCTGAATGCTGGCAAAAATCAAATAATGGAGTAGACAGGTAAGGGGTGGACAAAACTAATTCTGTAACCTAATTCATCACCTCCTTTTTAGTCACTTAGGTGCTCAGCAATTTTCACCTATTAATTGCAATGCAAACTTGCTCGTGCACGCTCTCTATTCAGAAACATTGCCAAAAGACAAATAATTCACACTTCAATCCTTTAAAATACAAGTAGATTTACAAAACTCAACTATGTCTTACTATAGAAATGTGATACCTACTTAATAAACAATAGCAGTCCACCAAAGAGCTTAGTTTTTTTTCTGAGACGGAGTCTCGCTCTGTCGCCCAGGCTGGAGTGCAGTGGCACGATCTCAGCTCACTGCAAGCTCTGCCTCCCGGGTTCACGCTATTCTCCTGCCTCAGCCTCCTGAGTAGCTGGGACTACAGGCGCCCGCCACCACGCCCTGCTAATTTTGTTTTTGTATTTTTAGTAGAGACGGGGTTTCACCGTGTTAGACAGGATGGTCTCGATCTCCTGACCTCGTGATCCGCCTGTCTCGGCCTCCCAAAGTGCTGGGATTACAGGTGTGAGCCACCGCGCCCGGCCTCTTAGTTTCAAACTCTATCCAGATAACTTGATGGTTTTACTAAAACTATAATGACAATACCAAATGCTTAACAGAATTCTAGCCTTTAAATGTAAACTTGTTCACCTGATACGCTCAAATAAATATAATCTCGCACCTAGGACAAAAAACTTGCATTGACATTCAATGTATTATCATTACTTTTCAGGTGACTTTTTACCTAATACTATACAAATACAGTTATTAATACATCAAAAAAAAAAAAGAAAACTTGCATTGATAATTACACATGGTTAAGTACTAAATGTTACACAGCAAAAATAAGCTGTCTCCCACCTCCAGACCCCACTTTAAAATCTAATGATTAAGACTTCATTGTTTTTAAACAACCTTCATCCTATTGATTTCAAGTGTTTCCTCTTCAATAAGACCACCACCAAGGCCGGGCGCTGTGGCTCAGGTCCGTAATCCCAGCACTTTGGGAGGCCGAGGTGGGTGGATCACCTGAGGTCAGGAGTTCAAGACCAGCCTGGCCAAAATGGTAAAACCCCAACTTGATGAAAAATACAAAAAATTAGCCAGGCGTGGTGGTGGGCACCTGTAATCTCAGCTACCTGGGAGGCTGAGACAGGATAATCCCTTGAACCTGGGAGGTGGAGGTTGTAGTGAGCCAAGATTGCGCCATTGCACTCCAACCTGGGCAACAAGAGTGAAACTCTGTCTCAAAAGAAAAAAAAAAAAAAAAAAACACCAAAGATATAAAATGAGACTTTCTGAACCTACCGTTATAGGAGCTAATTCAAATTACACATAAATTAACTTAAATTTTATGTAACAAATATAGTTACCCTGAACCCTTTAGTAAATATTTAAATCCTCAACTTCTATCAAACTTGAAAATAACCAGCGGAGGCCAGGCGCAGTGGCTCACGCCTGTCATCTCAGCACTTTGGGAGGCCAAGGCGGGAAGATCATGAAGTCAGGAGTTTGAGACCAGCTTGGCCAACACAGTGAAACCCCATCTCTACTAAAAATACAAAAAATTAGCTGGGTGTGGTGGCCGGAGCCTATAATTCCAGCTACTTGGGAGGCTGAGGCAGGAGAATTGCCTGAACCCGGGAAGTGGAGGTTGCAGTGAGCCAAGATCGTACCACTGCACTCCAGCCTGGGCGACAAGAGCAAAACTCCATCTCAAAAAAAAAGAAAAAGAAGGCCAGGCTGGGCATGGTGGCTCATTCCTGTAATGCCAGCACTTTGGGAGGCCAAGGCAGGCGGATCATGACGTCAGGAGATCGAGACCATCCTGGCTAACACAGAGAAACCCTATCTCTACTAAAAATACAAAAAATTAGCCGAGCATGGTGGCACGTGCCTATAGTCCAAGCTACTCGGGAGGCTGAAGCAGGAGAAATCTCTTGAATCTGGGTGAATCACCTGAGGTCAGGAGTTCAAGACCAGCCTGGCCAACATGGGGAAACCCCGTCTCTACTAAAAATACAAAACTTAGCCAGGTGTGGTGGCAGGCGCCTGTAATCCCAGCTACTTGGGAAGCCGAGGCAGGAGAATCGTTTAAACCCAGGAGGCAGAGGTTGCAGTGAGCCAAGATTGCACCATTACACTCCAGCCTGGGGGACAAGAGTGAGACTTCTCTCAAAAAAAAAACAAAAAACAAACAAAAACAAAAAAAAAAACTCAGGAGGCTGAGGCAGGAGAATGGCATGAACCCGGGAGGCGGAGCTTGCAGTGAGCCGAGATCGCACCACTGCACTCCAACCTGGACGACAGAGACTCTGTCTCAAAAAAACAAACAAACAAACAAAAAAGAGAAATAACCCATGACACAGAGTAAAAATATAATCAGTAAAATCACTTTATTCATTTCACTACTAAATCAGTTTTTTTTTTTCTTTGAGGTAGAGTCTCGCTCTGTTGCCCAGGCTGGAGTGCAACGGTGCAATCTCGGCTCACTGCAACCTTCGCCTCCCGGGCTCAAGCAGTTCTCCTGCCTCAGCCTCCCAAGTAACTGGGATTACAGGCACACACCACCATGCCCGGCTAATTTTTGTTTTAGTAGAGAAGGGGTTTTGCCATGTTGGCCAAACTGGTCTCGAACTCCTGACCTCAAGTGATCCACCCAACTTGGCCTCCCCAAGTGCTGGGATTATAGGTGTGAGCTACCACACCCAGCCTCATTTCTATATTAGAGGAAAAAAAAAAAGCTAATAACAACCTGAGACTTACAAAGATCATACTATTGAAAACCACTGTGCAACCAATTCAACCAGTCACTCTCTCACTTCAGTTTTCATATTAAATCTTTAGTTAGAAATAGTACTTATTTTTGTTCGTTTTAATTTTGAGAAATAGTACTTTAAAATAAAACTAACATGGTTTGATCAGCTTGAAATAAGATTCATAAAATGTACCTTTTGATGTTTGTTCTGGAGTTTCGATGAGACATATAAGTAAGAGTTCTGTGCAAAAATATTGGCTACAAAAAGAGTTTTAAAAATGTTAAAATTGAATACAGATGCAGTTAGAGAGCAATAATATTGATGAATTTTGTTGACTACTTACTGCTATGAGATTCCGAGTTCGAAGAAATCTATAGATCTGTGTTGGCTCTAGGTAATAGGAAACAAAATCCAAACATGATCTAAACTTACTTGTCAGAAAAATATCAACCGAGACTATGTTATAATCAATATAAACTTATCATCTGCTATGGAAATCATGCACTAAATATTTATATCGCACTAAATATTTACATCAAGAAAGTCAGTATGCACAGTAAGATCAAAAGGTATTCAATCAATGGCATAAATTTCACAAAGTTCATCTACACTTTTTATACTGAAGGTCCTCTACAATATTTTTCTTAAGCCTTTCTAAGATAGTTATTGTTACCGAGCAGAACTAGAGAAGTAGTTGTACTCATTTAACTTAGCTAATTTAAACTATTTATAACCGATTTTCTTCCAAAAAGCAGCTGTAATAGGTAGCTGGAGTCAACAAAAGAACTATTGATCGATGCCAAACAAGATGAAAATTTCACTTTTTAAATGGTCACTTGAAAAATTTGTAGTCAGCCGGCCAGGCGCGGTGGCTCATGCCTGTATTCCCAGCACTTTGGGAGGCCGAGGCCAGCAGATCACCTGAGGTCGGGAGTTTGAGACCAGCCTGACCAACATGGAGAAACCCCGTCTCCACTAAAAATACAAAAACAGCCAGGCATAGTGGCACATGCCTGTAACCCCAGCTACTTGGGAGGCTGAGGCAGGAGAATCACTTGAACCTGGGAGGCGGAGGTTGCCGTGAGCCAAGATCGCATCATTGCACTCCAGCCTGGGCAACAAAGAGCAAAACTCCGTCTCAAAAAAAAAAAAAAAAAAAAAAAATTGTAGTCAGCCAAAACAGAGGCCTAATACATCCTAATACAGATATGATGACATCCTAATACAGATCCAGACATTCCTAATACGGGTATGATGGAAGTCAGTCAAGATTTTTGTTTTTCTTTTTTTGAAAAGGGGTCTATTGATAGGTTGCCCAGGCTGGTCTCAAACTCCTGGGCTCAATAGATCCTCCTGCCTCAGCCTCCAGAGTAGCTAGGATTACAGGTGGGACCCACTGTACTCAAAAGTCAGTCAATATTGAAATAAATCTCGGACACAAACTGCAGCAAAAATTCTCAATAAATATTCCTAATTATGAAGTTGTATCTATTTTGTTCAATGTAAATATTACCTCAATACATTTTTTACACAATTGACAGATTCACAAAACAGTCTTTCTAACGCTTAAAATGAGTTGAATTAAATTTCAAATTAGTTAAAATGTAATTTGTTACACAGGACTTAAGTGGATGAAAAATACATACATATACCATCATATGAGTTACATTAATGACCTATTAGTATCACGTTAGGTCATTATACGGCAGTATCAGAATAAACCAAATAGGAATAACTATGTGAATAATTACATTCAAGTACTTAAACTTTCCAGTAAATAACTTCAAGTTGTTTTATGACCACATCTAGCTCTTAATGACACTTAACTTCCCTGAGGTCGACTCATCAGAACACAAATAGTTAAAACTTTCTTGGAGGATGTGTCTTCTCTTAACATTCAGAAAGAACTTTTAAAATTTCCACCTAAATCTTCAATTGGTTAGTTTTATTTTAAATTAACTAAAGGGAGATGAGATACTTTAGAAGGGGTACAAACAAGTATCATTATTGTCACCACTGCCCTTCAGTTCTCCATCCTATTTCCAATTAAAGCCTCTCCAGCTATTTCAAAGTATATTAAGAAATATAATATGTGAATAATGTGAATCTCTCTGAAGCTGGTCCAATATTCGTTTCGACAAAAACTGAAATACCTTCTATTAAGTTCCAATTAGAATTTCATGAAGCACTAATGAGAGAGAATGAAGGAAGGGTATTAAACAACGTAATACGTCTTTCTAAGCACAGCTGATACCATGCCCTTAACATATGCCACAGTGAAATTGTAAATAAGGACACTGGGCGGTAGAGCTAAGTTTATTCAAGTTTCTGTAAGATTATTTAGCTATTAAAGATCATCCAAATTATAACACACAAAAGCAAAAAAGGAAACCAATCAGGATATAACATTCCTTAAAAAACAATCAGGATTATTTATAGTCATGATGTTTTTAATAAATTCTATTGTTTGTTTCCAGACACCTTACTCTCCTTTCCAAATAAGTCAGTTTCACCTTCCAGACAGACCTTAGAAACAGAAATTGACGTAAGAAAATGTTCTGTAAGCCGAGTATAAAAAGCAGAATTCCGGGGTCGTCTCCAGAGAAGATGCTTGACCACTCTCTGGCTCAGTTTACATATCCACAAAATGGGTGGATAGATTTGAAGGGTTTTAAGCATCCAAAGCACCAAGATAGCGCGAAGGCATTTCAGACTAAGGACAATTTCTTCGGTTCCACTGCACTCATCCCTTCACAGGCTTCATTTTGCCCCTCAAAAGCTACAACCGAAACCCCTGTATTTCTAGAGTCCGAAAGGCATGAAAGAAAACCAGAACCAGTCTCGGGATGTGACTGCGGCTCAGTTCAACTGCTACCTCCTCATCTAAAAGCCGCCTGCTCTGAACGTGGGGCCCCAGTCCCGAGCCTCCTGCGTCAATCTTGGGGGAGTCAAGAACCTACCCAGACCCTCTTTTCCAGCTCTCCAATGGCCCTAGACTCCGGATCCCCTGGAGACGTAATCTCCGAAAGGGGGACATCCCCTCAATTCCTCCCTCCACTACCACACAAGTGGACTCCCAAGGAGGAAGGGGGCCCAGCACAGTGTCCCATCCCCGGTGTTGGCAGAGTAGGTCTTCCTGCCCTCAAAGCCTCGCACACACTCACTCTCAAAGGCCTGGAGGAAAAGCTCGTGGTCAGCCTGGACGTGCTCCATTTTCGGCTTCTTCACCGGTAACACCGCGGCCCCCGCCGCTGCCGCCGCGGAGGAGGAGGAGGAGGCCGAGTAACTGCCGCCGCCTCCACAGCCCCCGCCGCCGGATTTGCCGCCCGAAGCCGTCGCCGCCGCCACCGCCGCCGAACCCCCGAAGCCGCCTCCCCCGGACCCCGCGCTGGGCCCCGAGCCGCCCCCTCCCCCACCGCCGTGCTTCTGAGGCGCCATCGCGGTTCCTGCCTCCTCCCCCCGCCAGCTACCCGCCGGGCGGCCCCGGAGAGTAAGCGCCTGCAATACCAACCGCTCGCCCCAGCAGGCTCCGGCGGACCGAGGGGGGAAGGAGGAGAGAGGGGAGGAGAGGGGAAGGGAAGGGAGGAGGAGAGGAGGGAAGGAGGGAGGAAAAAAAAAGTGTCTCCTCAGCCCCACTCCGCTTCGGAGGCCGCTCACCCTACCCTGGCCTCGCTCCGCCCACTTCCCCCGCCCGGGGCTCTGATTGGCCAGCGGGAGCGCGCGCCGCCGGGCCGCCCAGCCCGTTGGCCCGCGGATTCCCCCGTCAGTCACGCTGAGGCGCTTCTCGCGGAGGCGCGGCTTGGTTGGCCCGTGCGCGCTGCCGATCGCGGGCCCGGCCGCCTCTTTGAACTGAATTCGCGGGAAAATTAGGGGTCGGAGCGGCCTTCCTGCTGGCCCCGGTGCATTGTGGGGAGAGAAGGACCCAGCGAGCGGTTTAGGGAGCCGTTTCTCGCCTTCTGAGCGTCGTCAGTCACCGCCCCCAGGGGGTTAGAGGACCCCCCCCCCCCCCCGAAGAGAAGCAGGCCTCGTAGGAACTGGTAGCGAGGGGCCTGTTAAATGAACTGAGATCTTTTACAGATCAGCGAGTCTCTAACTTCCCAAGAAGGGACCTGCCTGGGGGGTTGGTGTGACCCTGGTCGGGGTCGCTTCTCAGTTGAGGAGCTCCCGGGGCGGGGATCGCATCCCCTGTCCCCTCGACACCACGTGCCCCAAGCCATCCATGGCCTAATCCCACCCTGCACAGCCTAGGGGTTGCGGCTGCTGCTGTCGGAGGCGATTGAGCTCCACCAAAGGGAGCGACTTACATCGTTGTAGGGATGCCCTACGGAAACAAGGAAAACTATTTTCTATAGATGCCATGAGGCTTCAGGGTCGCTACCGAGATCCTGAGGGGAAGATCTCATGATGGGAGCAAAGTCTAGATCCTTAGTTTTTTGCCCCCAAACACCGTAAGAGTGGTCAGAGAGGTAAACTGGTTGAGAAGTACTTACATACACTCTTCTCTTCTTCGGCTCAGAAAGCTGAGAAGGAATCCGGTGTTTTGCGAGTCTTGCTTTTTTTTTTTTTTTTTTTTGAGACGGAGCCTCCCTCTGTCGCCCAGACTGGAGTGCAGTGGCGCAATTTCGTCTCCCTACAACTTGCGCCTCCCGGGTTCAAGCGATTCTCCTGCCTCAGCCTCCAGAGTAGCTGGGATTACAGGCGTTCGCCATCACGCCTGGCCAATTTTTTGTGTTTTTAGTAGAGACAGGGTTTCACCATGTTGGCCAGGCTGGTCTCAATCTCCTGACCTCGTGATCCGCCTGCCTCGGCCTCCCAAAGTGCTGGGATTACAGGCGTGAGCCATCGCGCCCGGCCAGGTAGGTCTTTGCTTTGAACGATAGACGCATGGGCCCATTTCAGTCTTCTGGCACAGATTGGTTTGGAGTTGAGCTAATATTCTTAAAGATTTGAATTTTAGGTTGGACAAGATGATCTCTAAGGATGTTCTTCCAGTTTACATCCTATTATTTTGTATTACATTAAAATTTCAAAAATCCCAACCTATAAACATAGAACCATTTCATACTCTAAACAGCATTTTTTAAATGTCTACTTGGGTTCTCTATAGTTAACTGCAAAACGCTGTTTACAAAACAAAAGTCTTTGGAATGGTTATTCAAGTTGTTTACAAAACTAGTTATCTTTGTTTTTTGTTGTTGTTGTTGTTTTGTTTTTTTTTTTTTTTTGAGACGGAGTCTTGCTCTGTCCCCCAGGCTAGAGTGCAGTGGCGCGATCTCGGCTCACTGCAAGCTCCGCCTCCCGGGTTCAAGCCATTCTCCTGCCTCAGCCTCCCGAGTAGCTGGGACTACAGGCGCCCACCACCACGCCCGGCTAATTTTTTTGTATTTTTAGTAGAGACGGGGTTTCACCGTGTTAGCCAGGATGGTGTCTCGATCTCCTGACCTCGTGATCCGCCCGCCTCGGCCTCCCAAAGTGCTGGGATTACAGGCTTGAGCCACCGCACCCGGCCACTAGTTATCTTTGTAATGATTAAATACCTAAAGTACAGGTTTTATCAAAGCCTTTGCTACTTAAAAAGTGACCTCGGCCGGGCGCGGTGGCTCACGCCTGTAATCCCAGCACTTTGGGAGGCCGAGGCGGGCGGATCACGAGGTCAGGAGATCGAGACCATCCTGGCCAACACAGTGAAACCCCGTCTCTACTAAAAATACAAAAAATTAGCCGGGCGTGGTGGTGGGCGCCTGTAGTCCCAGGTACTCGGGAGGCTGAGGCAGGAGAATGGCTTGAACCCGGGAGGCGGAGCTTGCAGTGAGCCGAGATTGCGCCACTGCACTCCAGCCTGGGCGACAGAGCGAGACTCTGT
>NW_026652285.1:13814731-13819955 GCF_009828535.3 Hylobates moloch | reverse complement strand
AAAAAAAAAAAAAAAAAAAAAAAAAAAGAAAGTGACCTCTACAAATGACGTATATAGTATTTGGCATTTCAGGAACACATCTGAAATTAGGTATACCTTCTTACCTGAAATAAGGAATGCCTGTTGGTAAGGACAAGCTATATTTTATATTCAGACAAAAAGTTCAGAATCCCCTCTTATTTATTACACTATCCTCTGTACTCTTTTTTTTTTTTGAGACGGATTCTCGCTCTGTCACCCAGGCTGGAGTGCAAGGGCGCGATCTCGGCTCACTGCAACCTTGGCCTCCCGAGAGAAATATCAGTAATTTATCTTGGTAACAAAGCCACAGGCACTGCTAACGCTACTATGATTTGTCGCGTCTTAGCAGTTGAAGGAGATGCTAAATTCTAGCTAGAGGTTAGTGTAAATAAATATATATTTTTTTCTCATTCAAGTTCTCAGACTTCCTGAAGCCTGTTCAAGTTAAGAACCTTTGTGTTATAGCAGCAAGTCTTTTTCTTTCTACTTTACTGTTAAGCTCTTGGGGCACGGATGATGGATGCTTTGGTAGCTGAGGTGTCTATCACTGTGCCTCGCATAGAATCAGGATTCATCCAATGAGTCTTGATGAATAAGGTTAGACACCAGTGCACAAATATAAATTAGGATAATAATGACTGAGTGCTTACTATGTGCCAGGCAATATTTTAAGTTTTTACAAGCTTAACTCATTCAATTCTCACACCAATCCTCTGAGGTAGACACTTATTAATATCTCCATTTCATAGATGACGAAATAACAGCAAGACTCGTTAAGAAGCTTACACAAGGCCGGGCGCGGTGGCTCACGCTTGTAATCCCAGCACTTTGGGAGGCCGAGGCGGGTGGATCACGAGGTCAGGAGATCGAGACCACGGTGAAACCCCGTCTCTACTAAAAATACAAAAAAATTAGCCGGGCGTGGTGGCGGGCGCCTGTAGTCCCAGCTACTCGGAGAGGCTGAGGCAGGAGAATGGCGTGAACCCGGGAGGCGGAGCTTGCAGTGAGCCGAGATTGCGCCACTGCACTCCGGCCTGGGCGACAGAGCGAGACTCCGTCTCAAAAAAAAAAAAAAAAAAAAGAAGCTTACACAAATTGGGATTTTAACCCAGGCAGTGTCTCTGGAGCCCTCATGCTTCACTATCATGCCAGAAAAATAAAGTTTTGTTTTTTGTTGTTGTTGTTGTTGTTTTGAGACGGAGTCTCACTCTGTGGCTCAGGCTAGAGTGCAATGGCACAATTTCGGCTCACTGCAACCTCAGCCTCCCAGGTTCAAGTGATTCTCCTGCCTTAGCCTCCCGAGTAGCTGGGATTACAGGCGCATGCCACCATGCCCAGCTAATTTTTTTGTATTTTTAGTAGAGATGGGGTTTCACCTTGTTAGCCTGGATGGTCAGGATCTCCAGACCTTGTGGTCGACCAGCCTTGGCCTCCGAAAGTGTGGGGATTACAGAAGTGAGCCCCGCACCTGGCCAAGAGTTTTAAAGATAAAAGATGTAGCATATGTCAGGCCGGGCGCGGTGGCTCACGCCTGTAATCCCAGAACTTTGGGAGGCTAAAGCGGATCACGAGATAAGGAGATCAAGACCATCCTGGCCAACACAGTGAAACCCTGTCTCTACTAAAATACAAAAAATTAGCCAGGCATGGTGGCATGTGCCTGTAGTCCCAGCTACTAGGGAGGCTGAGGCAGGGAAATCACTTGAACCTGGGAGGCAGAGGTCACAGTAAGCCGAGATCGTGCCACTGCACTCCAGCCTGGTGACAGAGAAAGACTCCATCTCCAAAAAAAAAAAAAAAAAAAATCAGTAAATATTGCCTCTGATGTGCTGAAATGAATAATCATCAGTACGAATGCACTTGACTTAAAATAACCAAAGTATCAAGCCTCCCTTTTACTTGTACAGTGTCTATCCTCCATTCATCCTCATTTCCTTAAAATTTAGGGCTGAGACTATGAAAATAAGCCGGCCGGGCACGGTGGCTCACACTTATAATCCCAGCACTTTGGGAGGCTGAGGCGGGTGGATCATGAGGTCAGGAGATCGAGACCACGGTGAAACCCCGTCTCTACTAAAAATACAAAAAAATTAGCCGGGCTTGGTGGCGGGCGCCTGTAGTCCCAGCTACTTGGGAGGCTGAGACAGGAGAATGGCATGAACCCGGGAGGCGGAGCTTGTAGTGAGCCGAGATTGCACCACTGCACTCCAGCCTGGGTGACAGAGCGAGACTTCGTTCCAAAAAAAAAAGAAATAGAATCAAGTTTGATTTTTAAAAAAAAGAATGTCAACTGGTGATTGATTATCTGAATAGGAAAAACAGAAAAAGAAAAAGAAATAAAAATAAGTAAAAGGCCGGGTGTGTTGGCTCATGCCTGGAATCCCAGCACTTTGGGAGGCCAAGTCAGGTGGATCATCTGAGGTCCTGAGTTCAAGACCAGCCTGGCCAACATGGTGAAACCCCATCTCTAGTAAAAATACAAAAATTAGCCGGGCATGGTGGTGCATGCCTGTAATCTCAGCTACTTAGGAGGCTGAGGCAGGAGAATCTGTTTAACCCGGGAGGCAGAGGTTGCAGTGAGCCGAGGTCGTGCCACTGCACTCCAGCCTGGGCAATGCAGCAAGACTCCATCTCAAAAATAATAATAATAATAATAATAAGTAAAAAAAGGCCTCCAAGATAAAAATAGTAATGACCTGCCTAATAAAAGGTAGTTTGAAGGAACAGTTTTAACAGTCCTGTTCAACTCTTAAAACCAAAGTTTACTCATTTTTGTTTTCTTTGTGTAGGAAAGAAAAGCATGAGAGCCATGGAACATTCACTGTATATTATAGGGTCTTCATAATAAACCACTGATTTGTGTATGTGTGTTTATCTAGAGTTAACGAGATATAATAAGGATGTTAGTAAGCCATAGTTAGAACTCCTGGGACAAGAAGAAACTTGACACTAATAACCTGGGGAGAAAAAAACCACCTGAGCCAAAGTGGAAATATCTAAACCTGAATTTTGGGAGGCCTATGTCTGGAAAAAAAACTATTATGGTTGTTTTTCAGACTGTGGGACAAGTTGTTTTACATGTAACTTTAAACAAATGTGAAGTAAGTTGCCATTTATTGAGCAACCTGTCCACACAACAGTCATAAACAGTAATGTTAGTTACTATTAGTATTAGTCAACTCCCTCAGATACTTCTCACTGAATCTCAAAGAGATTAACTAACTCCCCCACCATTACACCATCCCACAAAGGAGAGAGCTGAAGTTTAAACCCAGCTATAGGGGACTGAAAACCCCATGTTTTCCAGTATGACTAAAGTATCCAAGCTGTCTTTCTGGAACCCCAGAGTTTCAGGAAGCTACCCTCAGGGAGAAGAGGAAGCTGCAATATGGTGGGCTCTGCATTCCCATTTGTCTTTCATCAGAGATGTTCTACTTCTGACTGTTTTATAATTTGTTTGAAAATAATGGTTCTACTTGCTAAGAAGAATTTTTTTTGAAAACCACCACTGTATACTATGCTGTCTTCCCAAGTCTGATAATGAGAAATAGCCAGCTAAAATAGCACCAATAGTGTATTCTGGGATATACTCATCTCAAAATTTGACAGCATTAAAAACAAACCTGGCCGGGCATGGCGGCTCATGCCTGTAATCCCAGCATTTTGGGAGGCCGAGGCCGAGGCAGGCAGATCACGAGGTCAGGAGATCAAGACCATCCTGGCTAATACGGTGAAATCCCGTCTCTATTAAACATACAAAAAATTAGGCCAGGCGTGGTGGCTCACGCCTGTAATCCCAGCACTTGGGGAGGCCGAGGTGGATGGATCATGATGTCAGGAGATCGAGATCATCCTGGCTAACAAGGTGAAACCCTGTCTCTATTAAAAAATGCAAAAACAAATTAGCCGGGCATGGTGGTGGGCGCCTGTAGTCCCAGCTACTGGGGAGGCTGAGGCAGGAGAATGGCGTGAACCCGGGAGGCGGAGCTTGCAGTGAGCCTAGATCGCACCACTGTACTCCAGCCTGGGCGAGAGGGCGAGAGAGCGAGACTCCGTTCCAAAAAAAAAAAAATTAGCCGGGCGTGGTGGCAGGTGCCTGTAATCCCAGCTACTCTGGAGGCTGAGGCAGAGGAATCGCTTGAACCTGGGAGGCGGAGGTTGCAGTGAGCTGAGATCGCGCCACTGCACTACTGCACTCCAGCCTTGGTGACAGAGCGAGACTCTGTCTCAAAATAAAATGAAATAAAATAAAATAAAATATAAAAACCTATGACAAGACTAATGAAAATTACTTTGTTTCATGGTAATGAAATGCAGATGAAAAAGATCATTCTGGCCGGGTGCAGTGGCTCACGCCTGTAACCCCAGCATTTTGGGAGGCCGAGGCGGGCATATCGCCACACGTCAGGAGTTCAAGACAAGCCTGACCAACATGGAGAAACCCTGTCTCTGCTAAAAGTACAAAATTAGCCAGGTGTGATGGCGCATGCCTGTAGTCCCAGCTACTGGGGAGGCTGAGGCAGGAGAATCGCTTGAACCCAGGAGGTGGAGGTTGCAATGAGCCAAGATCACACCATTGAACTCCAGCCTGGGCAACAAGAGCAAAACTTCATCTCAAAAAAAGAAAAAGAAAATGAAAAAGATAATTCTGTAATATCTCATGCATGCCCTGCCCAGAAAAAAAAAATTAGTTTTGCTGATAATACTGCTAATCTTTGTGTGAACTTATGTTTTCTTCATTTTCTAGGGAAAAAAACAGCATTATTATGTCATCATACTTCATAAATCATGTCAACATGATTATTAGGGTCAACCTGTCAGGTATTATCATCACTTTTTTTTTTTTTTGAGACCAAGTCTTACTCTGTCACCCAGGCTGGAGTACGGTGGCACGATCTTGGCTTACTGCAACCTCCGCCTCCCAGGTTCGAGTGATTCTCCTGCCTCAGCCTCCCGAGTAGCTGGGATTACAGGCATGCGCCACCACGCCTGGGCTAATTTTGTATTTTTTAGTACAGACGGGGTTTCACCATGTTGGTCAGGCTGGTCTTGAACTCCCCACCTCAGGTGATCCACCCACCTTGGCCTCCCAAAGTGCTGGGATTCAGGCATGAGCCACTGTGCCCAGCCATGACTTCTATAATACTACTATAGTCTGGATGTCTGGATTTTCATTCAGAGTTTATAAATTAACCTTTTTTTT
>NW_026652285.1:13749371-13794731 GCF_009828535.3 Hylobates moloch | reverse complement strand
GCAATTTGGCATTATTGTAAATTGACACAGAGAATAACAAGAAGCCCAAAGCTTCAAGAGAATTGGATTCGAAACAGCTCAAATGAGACCTTAACTGCAGTTTGTGGATCTTCACTCCAGGGTGCTCTTATTAATGTGATTCACTGACTCTCCATTTTCTCTTAGGTACTGTGTTCCTTTTTCCTGCACTTCGCCCTGTATATCTTTTCTATACTTCATAGTTTCTACATACTCATACTTACTGCTTCCTTACATCTTTGCCTTGTCAAGCTCCTCAATCTCCTATCTCTAACTAATGGTAATTCGGAGTCCAGAGAGGGAGAGTTAGATTAGTTCAGTTCATCTTTTCATACCAGTGTACATTATAAGATTTTGGCCGACCAGTGGATTGGTTGCCCTTGAGCCAAGAGCTTGTGATCCGATCCATAGTGGCAAATTGCCCAGGATCAAGTGGTCAGAATAAAGTAGCTGTAGGTTCATCAGTTTCCTTCAGGAAGCGTTTTGGGCATGTTAGACACTGGGATTCTTACAATAGGTGGCATGCTAAATGTCCAGTAGTTTCCTTTCAGATAATGTTTATTGAGTATATACCTAATGTTTTCCAATGCTAGGTTTCGGGGAATTCAAAGATAAATAAGTACCCATGGAAGTCACAGTATCACTAAATACAGACATATGGATTCAAGAAATGTTGTAACCAGCCTGGCCAACATGGTGAAACCCCGTCTCTACTAAAAATGCAAAAATTAGCTGGGTATGGTGGCAGGCACCTGTAATCCTAGCTTCTCGGGAGGTTGAGACAGGAGAATTGCTTGAACCCAGGAGACAGAGGTTGCAGTGAGCCAAGATCGTGCTACTGCACTCCAGCCTAGGCTACAGAGCAAGATTCCATCTCAAAAAAAAAAAAAACACACACACACACACACACACAAACAAAAAAACCACAAATGTTATAATAGGCAGTGGCTCATGCCTGTAATCCCAGCACTTTGGGAGGCTGAGGCGGGCAGATCACCTCAGGTCAGGAGTTTGAGACCAGCCTGGCCAACAGGGTGAAACCCCATCTCTATAAAAATACAAAAAGTAGCCAGGCATGGTGGTGCATGCCTGTAACCCAGCTACTCAGGCGGCTGAGGTGGGAGAATTGCTTGAACTTGGGAGGAGAGGCTGCAGTGAGCTGTTATCAAACCGCTGTACTCCAGCCTGGGCAACAGAACAAGACACCGTCTCAGAAAAAAAAAAAAAAAGAAAAAGAAAAAAAAAAAGAAATGTTATAATACAAGCTAAGTAGTACTGTACAATTACACAAATATACATTAAAAAATTTCATTTCCGGCTCAGAGGCTCAACCTGTAATCCCAGCACTTTGGGAGGCTGAGGCGGGTTGACTACCTGAGCTCAGGAGTTTGAGACCAGCCTGGCCAACGTGGTGAAAACCGTCTCCACTAAAAATACAAAAATTAGCTAGGCATGGTGGCAGGTGCCTGTAATCCCAGCTACTCAGGAGGCTGAGGCAGGAGAATTGCTTGAACCCAGGAGGTGGAGGTTGCAGTGAGCCAAGATCGCGCCATTGCACTCCAGCCTGGGTGACAACAGCAAAAATCCCTCTCCAAAAAAAAAAAAAAAACAATGCCGGGCGCGGTGGCTCACGCCTGTAATCCCAGCACTTTGGGAGGCCGAGGCAGGTGGATCATGAGGTCAGGAGATCGAGAGCATCCTGGCTAATACGGTGAAACCCCGTCTCTACTAAAAATACAAAAAATTAGCCAGGCGAGGTGGCGGGCGCCTGTAGTCCCAGCTACTCGGGAGGCTGAGGCAGGAGAATGGCGTGAACCCCGGGGGGCGGAGCCTGCAGTGAACTGAAATAGTGCCACTGCATTCCAGCCTGGGCGACAGCGAGACTCCGTCTCAAAAAAAAAAAAAAAAAATAAGCCAGGCGCAGTGGCTCACGCCTGTAATCCCAGCATTTTGGGAGGCCAAGGCGGGTGGATCATGAGGTCAGGAGATCGAGACCATCCTGGATAAACACAGTGAAACCCCGTCTCTACTAAAAATACAAAAAAGTAGCCAGGCATGGTGGCGGGTGCCTGTAGTCCCAGCTACTCAGGAGTCTGAGGCAGGAGAATGGCGTGAACCCGGGAGGCGGAGCTTGCATTGAGCCAAGATTGTGCCACTGCACTCCAGCCTGGGCGACAGAGCCAGCCTCCGTCTCAAAAAAAAAAAAATTTCAATTTCATGGAGCTTATGCTTTAATGTACATATGAGGAGAGACAAATAATAAACACTATTATAGTATGTTAGATGGCGATCAGTGATATGGAGAAACAAAAAGTAAGAATGTAGAATAAGAAGTATTGAGGTGAGGGGCTGCAATTGGTAATAGGAGAGGCCTCCCTGAGAGAGTGACATTTGAGAAAAATCTGAAGGTGGTGAGGGAATGAGCCATACATTTATCTGGGGAAGAGAATTCCAGGCAGGGGATAGCCAGGGCAAAGGCCCTGCATTGCCATGTTGAAGGGATACCAAAGAGACTAGTGGATCTGGAGCGGAGGAATCAAGGGATCAGAGTGGGAAATAAGGTAAGATATGGCGGGAGTGTGGTGCCGGGACCAGATCATATGGGAACTTTTCTGCAAATGGAAAGGTTTTTTTGTTGTTGTTGTTTGACAGCATTTCACTCTTGTTGCCCAGGCTGGAGTGCAATGGCGCAATCTTGATTCACCACAAACTCTGCCTCCCCGGTTCAAGCGATTCTCCTGCCTCAGCCTCCCGAGTAGCTGGGGTTATAGGCATTTGCCACCTTGCCTGGCTAATTTTGTATTAGTAGAGACGGGGTTTCTCCATGTTGATCAGGCTGGTCTCGAACTCCTGACCTCAGGTGATCTGCCTGCCTTGGCCTCCCAAAGTGCTGGGATTACAGGAGTAAGCCATGAAAAGGTTTTAGTTTTTGCTTTGAGTGAGTCAACCACAGCAGAGTTTTAAGCAAGAGAATGCTGTCCTCTGACCTATTTTAACACAATAATTTTGGCTGCTGTGTTAAGAATAGACTTAAAGGCCGGGCGCGGTGGCTCACGCTTGTAATCCCAGCACTTTGGGAGGCCGAGGCGGGTGAATCACGAGGTCAGGAGATCGAGACCACAGTGAAACCCCGTCTCTACTAAAAATATAAAAAATTAGCCGGGCGTGGTGGCGGGCGCCTGTAGTCCCAGCTACTCAGAAAGGCTGAGGCATGAGAATGGCGTGAACCCGGGAGGCAGAGCTTGCAGTGAGCCGAGATTGCGCCACTGAATTCCAGCCTGGGCGACAGAGCGAGACTCTGTCTCAAGAAAAAAAAAAAAAAAAAAAAAAGAATAGACTTAAAGGGGCCAGAGTGAAAGCAGGGAGACCAGTTGAAGACTACTGGAATAATCCAGGTGAAAGATAATGGTGGCTTGAACTAGGTTGACAGCAGTAGCTGTGATGAGGAGTGGTCATATTTTGGCTATATTTTGTAGAGCAGAGAGGATCGCTGATTAGGTAAATATAGAGTCAGGGACAACTCCAAGGCTTTTGGGCTGAGAAACTGGAAGAACGGAGTTGCCTTTCACTGAGATGGGGAAGATTATGGAAAGAACAAGTTTGTGGGAGAGCATCAGGCACTTGTTTTTAGACATACTAATTTTGGAATGCCTGTAAGCTCTCCAAGTGCAGATGTTGAGTAGGCAGTTGGATAAACTGGCATGAGTCTGGAGTTCAGGGGACAGTTATGGATTGGCGCTACTAATATATTTGGAAGTTATATAGGTCAGTGTTGTCCAACATGGCAGCCACTAGCTACATGTGACAATTTAAATTTAAATTTAAATTCATTAAATGAAATTAAAACTTCAGTTCTAGGCTGGGCGCAGTGGCTCACACCCGCAATCCCAGCACTTTGGGAAGCCGAGGTGGACGGATCACTTGAGGTCAAGAGTTTGAGACCAGCTCGGCCAATATGGTCATGGAAACCCTGTCTCCACTAAAAATACAAAAATTAGCTGGGCGTGGTGGTGGGTGTCTGTAAACCCAGCTACTCAGGAGGCTGAGGCAGGAGAATCACTTGAACTCAGGAGGCAGAGGTTGCAGTGAGCCGAGATCATGCCACTGCACTCCAGCCTGGGTGACAGAGTGAGATTCTGTCTCAAAAAAAAAAAAAAAAAATTCAGTTATCAGTTGCTCTAGCCATATTTCAAGTACTCAATAGCCACATGTAGCTAATGGCTACTGTATTTACTGTATTGGATAGTGCAGATGTGGGACACTTCCATTATTACACAGAATTCTATTGAACAGCACTGATGTAGATGACATTTGAAGTCATGGGTCTGTAAAAGATCACTTACAAAATTAATATTAAGAGAAAAAGAGATTCAAAGACTGAACCCTTTATGTTTCTGTACTTAAATATACAAATTGGTAGTGAGGGTGAGATGATGAGGTGGTAAGGGCATGCTTCCTTTTTATTTATTTATTTTTTAAAATGAACTGTGCTTACTAAGTGGATAAGGGGGCAAAATACATTCCAGGCAAAGGGAATAGTGTGTGTTAATAGAGGTATAAAATGGTATGATTGGGGAACTGTAAGAAAGCTGGCATTTCTGGAGCAAGGCCACATTATTTTAGTATAGTTACACACACACACACACACACACACACACACACACACACACACACACACACACACACACACACACACACACACACACACACACACACACACACACCCAACTCCAAACCTCTTCTTTGCTTCAACACTTTGGGACTGAGCATGTGGTGCTGAGGCTAATCAGTTTAGGTCTAATTGGAAGGCAGAATGAGAAGGGGAAAAAGAATTTTCCTTGTCACTTGTAAATTGTGAGTGGGAACAGATGTAAGAATTAAGTTTAGGGAAACAAATACTGCCTCCTAACAAGTTTTTTTCAGTGATAGAAATCAAATGTGATAGCCATTTTTAATTTTAGGAAGTCTTGTTCAAATAAGACCTAAAAGTTATTTAAGCTGGAACTAGATTTCTATCTGGACTAGGGCAAACTGAAGGTAAGCTGATGTAGCTAATCAGCTATGGCTTTCATGAGACGTATTCACGCACACAACAATCACCAGGCACCATTCTGGAAGGCCAGTCATTTCAGAACATGTTTTTTCAAGATGTCAGTTTGTTTTAATAGTAGGTTGTTATACCCAAACTACCATATTCTTAGTTTTCTTTTTTTGTATTTTTTTTTCAAGTTTGCAAAAAGCCGTAACTTAAGCCACAGGGAAAAAAGGACAAAACTGTTTTTCACCAATTAAAAGGAACCCTTTCTATTTACATGTATTTTAAACTAAAATAGCCTTTAAAAAGGTAAAGATTTCATTAGAATAAAAAAAGCTTGAAAATAGACTCTATTAAGATCTTGCGTTATCATTCAACGTTCTTTGCAGTTAAAGATCATGTCATTATTTCCATTATACTTACCTCCTATTTTTCTGGGCTTATTAGCCTGGCTGTAGAAACTTGCTCCAGTTGAAATTTGGCAAGCTGACAAGGCTGCGTGCCAGAAGTAATTTACTATCCAGTGCGGTTTGCAAAGTAAAAGACGCTATAAATAATAGAAAAAGAAATGAAAAGTTACTGGTTCCAAATATTTTAATGTGTGTAATGTGTGTCACCTCAAACTTTTCAGCTTTTGTTGTTGGCAATGTGAGATAACATGAAAGGTTTGAAAAGTACAGATGCTTTGCATTCGCATCAAACTGAGGGCTCTGATGTTCTTAGGCATCAAAGACCAGTCTGCGTCTATCACTTCTCTGACTTTGAAGTCTACGAGGGCTCTCTGTATGGGAGAATCAGGCAGGGGACTTGGAACAAGGCAGGGGGATGGGATTCCAGGTGCCTTGCCTCTTATTATGGCTCAAACTAGGTACTTCCCTTTATCAAATAATAATAATGAAAAAAAAGATAAGCATCTCTTTCTCTGCTGTTTTTAACCACGGAGCTGTCTGAGAACTTCAGATGTGACAATGTGAATATTCCTAGGAAAAGTTCAAGTTTACTTTGAAGTTTACATTTAAGTACTTTGAAGGCAAGAACAGAAATTTTAACTTGATTTGCAAACATCTGGCTAGTGTTCATCTGGCAGACTTCTTAAAAGATTCTGTTGGCACCCTGAGACCCCTCTCATTTTCCAGACTGGCTCATGAGCACCACAGTGGGGACCAAGTGTTTGGTCACCATGGGGTGATCAGGGTACATCTTTCTGTGATCAATCTTACAATCTGGAAAAAAAATAATTTATATTAAAGCAAATACTAATATATCATGGGCTAGAATGCAAAGTTATCATAAACTCTTTTGGAAAGGGAAAAAGACATTGACCATTTGAGTTTCAGTATTTCTGACCCTGCCACACACATAAAAATAACAACTGAAGCTCTTGAAGAGAATGATATGTTGAAAGAGAGAGTCTGGTAAGTAATTTTTTCTTAATTAAAGTGTAACTTCCATAAAGTGTAGATCTTTTTTTTTTTTTTTTGGAGATGGAGTCTTGCTTGGTCGCCCAGGCTGGAGTGTAGTGGCACAGTGGCTCATGCCTATAATCCCAGCACTGCAATGTCCACCTCCCGCGTTCAAGCGGTTCTCCTGCCTCAGCCCCCTGAGTAGCTGGGATTACAGGCGCACGCCACCATACACGGTTAATTTTTATATTTTTAGTAGAGACAGGGTTTCACCATGTTGGTCAGGCTGGTCTCAAACTCCTGTCCTCAGGTGATCCACTGGCCTCGGGCTCCCAAAGTGCTGGGATTACAGGTGTGAGTCAGTGCACCTGGCCAGGATTTTGAGACATTGTGGGCTTTATGCAAACAGTTTCTTCCTCTGTCTTGGGCTTTCTCCAATAGGTACTTTTTTTTTTTTTTTTTTTTTTTTTGTGAGGGGAGTCTTGCCTTGTTGCCTAGGTGGGAATGCAGTGGTGCAATCTCAGGTACTGTCTGTCTTTTTGAGGGTTCCTTCTTGAGTTGATATTTCAAAATATTTATGTGATGCTATTAGGTGAGTTAATACATAAAGGACTTTGGCCAGGCGCGGTGGCTTATGCCTGTAATCCCAGTACTTTGGGAGGCCGAGGCAGGTGGATCAACTGAGGTCAGGAGTTCAAGACCAGCCTGGTCAACATGGTGAAACCCCGTCTGTACTAAATATACAAAAATTAGCCAGGTGTGGTGGTGGGCGCCTGTAGTCTCAGCTACTCGGGAGGCTGAGGCAGGAGAATCACTTGAACCTGGGAGGCTGAGGTTGCAGTGAGCTGAGATCATGCCATTGTGCTCCAGCCTGGGCAACAAGAGCAAAACTTCGGCTCAAAAAAAAAAAAAAAAAAAACAAAAAAAAAAAAAAAAAAAACAACATAAAGGGCTTAGAACAGTGCACACAGTAGCTGGGCACACAATAAGCCCTACATAATGACAGCTTTTTTTTTTTTTTTTTGAGACAGAGTCACGGGGTTTCACCATGCTGGCCGTGCTGGTCTTGAACTTCTGACGTCGTGATCTGCCGACCTCGGCCTCCCAAAGTGCTGGGATTACAGGCGTGAGCCACTGTGCCAGGCCAGTGACAGCTATTATCATGAGATGCAGAAGTGAAAAGAAGGCTTTGTCATTTCCATCATAATAATTCTTTTTTTTTTTTTTTTTTGAGACAGATTCTCATTCTGTTGCCCAGGCTGGAGTGCAGTGGCGCGATCTTGACTCACTGCAGTCTCTGCCTCCCACGTTCAAGCGATTCTTGTGCTTCAGCCTCCCAAATAGCCACCATGGTGGCGTGTGCCACCATGCTCGGCTATAGATATATATATACATACACACATGTGTATATATATATACATATATACATACACACGTGTATATATATATACATATACACATACACACGTGTATATATACATATATACACATACACACGTGTATATATACATATATACACATACACACGTGTATATATACATATATACATACACACGTGTATATATACATATATACATACACACGTGTATATATACATATATACATACACACGTGTATATATACATATATACATACACACGTGTATATATACACGCGCGTGTATATATACACACACACACACACACACATATATATATTTTTTAAGATGGAGTCTCGCTCTGTCTCCCAGGCTGGATTGTAGTGGCGTGATCATGGCTCACTACAACCTCCGCCGCCCGGGTTGTAGCAATTTTCATGCCTCAGCCACCAGAGTAGCTGGGATTGCCACCACCATGCCTAGCTAATTTTTGTATTTTTAGTAGGGGGGTGTTTCACCATGTTGGCCAGGCTGGTTGTGAACTCCTGACCTCAGGTGATCCACCTGCCTCGGCCTCCCAAACATCATAATAATTCTTTTTTTTTTTTTGGGACGGAGCGTTGGTCTATCGCCCAGGTTGGAGTGCAGTGGCGTGATCTTGGCTCACTGCAACCTCCACCTCCCGGGTTCAAGCAATTCTCCTGCCTCAGCCTCCCGAGTAGCTGGGAGTACAGGTGTGCACCACCACGCCCGGCTAATTTTTGTATTTTTGGTAGAGACGGGGATTTCACCATGTTGGCCAGGCTGGTCTCGAACTCCTGACCTTGTGATCCACCCACCTCGTTCTCCCAAAGTGCAGGGATTACAGGCATGAGCCACCGCACCCGGCCCATCATAATAATTCTTGAAGGTAAATATAAAAGCTAGGCCGGGCGGGGTGGCTCACATCTGTAATCCCAGCACTTTGGGAGGTAGAGGCGGGTGGATCGATCACAAGGTCAGGAGTTCGAGACCAGCTTGGCCAACATGGTGAAACCCCATCTCTACTAAAAATACAAAAATTAGCCGGGCATGGTGGCGCATACCTGTAATCCCAGCTACTCAGGTGGCTAAGGCAGGAGAATCATTTAAACCGGAAGGCAGAGGTTGCAGTGAGCCGAGATCACGCCACTGCACTCCAGCCTGGGCAACAGACCGACACTCCGTCTCAACAACAACAACAAAAACAAGAATATATATATAAAAGCTAAATTTTGGCCAGGCGTGGTGGCTCACGCCTGTAATCCCAGCACTTTGGGAAGCCGAGGTGGGCAGATCACCTGAGGTTAGGAGTTTGAGACCAGCTTGGCCAACACAGTGAAACTCCGTCTCTACTAAAAAGACAATAATTAGCTGGTCGTGGTGGTGGGCACCTGTAATCCCAGCTACTTGGGAGGCTGAGGCAGGAGAATCACTAGAATCTGGGAGGCTGAGGTTGCAGTGAGCTGAGATCACGCCACTGCCCTCCAGCCTGGGTAACAAGAGTGAAACTCCATCTCAAAAAAAAAAAAGAAAAAAAGCTAAATTTCAAAATAAGGGAGGATCACTGGGCGTGGTGGCTCATGTCTGTAATCCCAGAAGTTTGAGAAGGGGAAACAAGATGATCACTTGAGGCCAGGAGTTCAAGACCATGGTGACAATACAGTGAGACCCTGTCTCTATTTACAAAAACAAAAACACCATCCTAGGCAACATAGTGAGACCCCTGTCTCTACAAAAAAGAAAAAAGGAAAATTAGCCAGGTGCGGTGGGGCACACTTGTAGTCCCAGCTACTTGGGAGGCGGGGGTGGGAGCATTGCTGGAGCTCAGGAGGTTGAGGCTGCAGTGAGCTGTGGTCACACCACTGCATTCCAGCCTGGGTAATATAGTAAAACCCTGTCTCAAAACAAAACAAAAACATAATTAGCTGGGCATGGTGGCTCACGCCTGTCATCCCAGCTACTCAGGGGATCGCTTGAACCCAGGGGGTGGAGGTTGCAGTGAGCCGAGATTGCACCACTGCACTCCCCACTAGGCAACAGAGAGAGGCCACCAGACCCGGCTAATTTTTTTGTATTTTTAGTAGAGACGGGGTTTCTGCATGTTGGCCACGCTGGTCTTGAATTCCTGACCTCAGGTTATCCGCAGCCTCGGCCTCTCAAAGTGCTGTGATGACAGGCGTGAGCCACAGCGCCTGGCCAGCGTGGCTCGGTCTTAAAAACAACAACAAAACACAACAAAACAAAATAAAGGAGGAGCACATTTATAGTTAGTTTGATTTAAAAATTGGGCGGGCACAGTGGCTCACGCCTGGAGTCCCAGCACTTTGGGATGCTGAGGCGGGTGGATCATGAGGTTGGGAGATTGAGACCATCCTGGCTAACATGATGAAACCCTGTATCTATGAAAAACACAAAAATTAGCTGGGTGTGGTGGCACGTGCCTGTAGTCCCAGCTACTCGTGAGGCTGAGGCAGGAGAATCATTTGAACCAGGGAGTTGGAGGTTGTGGTGAGCCGAGATCACGCCACTGCACTCCAGCCTGGTGACAAAGTGAGACTCTGCCTCTAAATAAATAAATAAATAAAATAAAATAAAATAAAAATCATGGTTAATTTATCAAGGTCTCTATCAAATTTACTTTGAAATGATCACAGTCTGTCAGAACTTGCTGACTTCCTTGTACCTAAAGAAATTTAGCAAGTGCCTATTCTTAGTGTCATGCATTTATTAACTTATTATATGGTAGGCACTGCTATAAGCTATAGAGTATCTAGCCAGTCAAACAGGAAAAATTCGCTGCCCATATGGAATTTACTATCTAGTGTCATCTCCACTCTTACTGTTAACACAGCCCCAGAGATTTTACTTTTACAAAGAAATTCTATCTCTGTCTTACATTCGTGATTTCCTTCCACTTCTCTCATGTCTTACAGCTGAAGGATTCAAGAAATGGTGTAGCACAAGCCAACCCTCGTCTCAGTTCTGAGATGAGTGGGTAAAATGTGAAAGGAAAGAAAGAAATGAAAGGCACAGAGGTGGAACATGGTTTTGCTGAGCCCATTCTCCTTTCATAAATCACACACAGGATCAAGGTGCTAATGTGAATGTTGAAATAAGCAGATCTAGCAAGAACTGCTGCTTTGGCTTTTTATATCTAGAACTAAAAAAGAACTGAACCATGTAGTTATCATTTGAGGTTTACTAACTATGCCAGCAATATTGCCTCCAAGCTATGTTGCCTGGTGGTTCTCTTAGAAATGCTAAGTTGCTTGGGCAATGGTTTAAGGAGGGTGTCTATACCTTAGTGATTTATTTTGGTAATTCTCAAACTTTTCAATACAAAAATCTCCTTTTCTAAAAAGAATTTATAGTGTCTGATATTCACCTAGGGATATACATTTTGAAAGCTATTGCTTACAAAGCCAGGATATTGATTTAAATAATAAACAATTCTATTTTATTTATTTAGAGACGGAGTTTCGCTCTTGTTGCCCAAGCTGGAGTGCAATGGCGCCATCTCGGCCTCCCAGGTTCAAGCTATTCTCCTGCCTCAGCCCCCCGAGTAGGTGAGATTACAGGCGCGTGCCAGCACGCCCAGCTAATTTTTTTGCATTTTTAGTAGAAACGGGGTTTCACCATGTTAGCCAGGATGGTCTCGAACTCCTGACCTCAGGTGATCCGCCCGCCTCGGCCTCCTAAAGTGCTGGGATTACAGGCGTGAGCCACCGCGACCGGCTTTCAAAAATGTTTAATCGTACAATATCTTCCTCCTTTGCTTTTTTTTATTGTTCTTGGTGTTGGGAAGTCAGGACGTGGGACGGGAACACAATGAAAATAGATAATATTCTGCAGAAAATGCATCTCGTGTCCCTTTCAGGCTTGGGTAGCCCACCTCTCTACACCCGGAGACACTTTTCCCGATCGCGGTCCAGGTCTAGCGGCGCGCGCGCACTTAACCCCGCCTCCCGTCTAGCCCCGCCCCTCAACTCCTGTCCGCTAGAGTCGTCCGGCCCAAGACCGGGGGGTGGTTCTCGCTGCAATCCCACAATCGGCCACAGGGAGGGGACGGTGGCTGTAGAAGCCGAAGGGCCTTCCCCTAAGGCGGAGGCGGCGGAAGCGGAAAAGGCGGGACCTAGGGAGCACGTTACATCCGGACGCGTCGGTGGTAGGTCTGGATCTCCGAATCTGAATTGTGTTCGCTGTTGAGAAGCTCCCCACGGGGTTGTAGGCTTCGGACCTCATGGCAGAGATAATTCAGGAACGCATAGAAGATCGGCTCCCGGAATTGGAACAGCTGGAGCGCATTGGATTGTTCAGTCATGCGGAGATTAAGTGAGAGAGGGTTGGGGAGAGGGAAGAGCTGAGGCGGCCTGAAGGGAGGTTGGGAGTGTGTGGCAGGGGCCAGGTGTGGGGACGCTCGACCTGTGTTTATTTTTCCTAACTTGGCGGAAGCCCAATTCCCGTTTTCGGTGATGTCCAGAATTAATTTCTCATTCGTTGCAAGGTAATCCATCCGTCTACTTACCCATCAGACATTTTCACAGCCCTTCATGGAGCCGGATCTTAGGGCTGTAAAGGTGATAAACCCAGGATTCCTGCTCATTAGGAGCTAATTGGGCAGAGTGTGGTGGGGGAGACAGACAAATTAAATATTTTGATAACAGTGTAATGTAAGTTGATTGTAGTACCTTGTACTGCTGTAGGGATAGGAACAGAGTGCTGTGGGAGCCCAGGGGGAGTGGATAAATTCCTAACTAGACTTGAAGGTGGAGACCATTGAAATCAGTTTCATATGCTACTCCAGAGCCTAACTACAGCGCCTGGCACATATTAGACATTCAGTAGCGTGTTAAAATTATGTTTAATAGTTTTTAATGGTTTCTATGACTGTTGCTTTGTTTTGCAACGTCTGAATGTAGTAATGTGACTCAGAGCTTCAAAGTAAGCATTCGTTAATGAAACACAGAACATAGCAGTGTGGACGCTTAGAAAGTGCTCAGTAAATGTTAATGTTACCATTACTAAAAACACCTGTCTTGCACGTCTTGCATTAAATTCTCCTAATATATACTTGTCATATGTTCATTCCTTAGCTAAGGACTCTGAATCTTCTCCCATAAGTCCTTCGTAGTGATAAGTCTTTTAAGGCAGACACAATTTAGATTTTTTAAAAAATTTACATGTCGAGAACTCAGAAATAAGAGGAATTTCGGAAAGAGATTTATTATTAAAATCTAAGTGACCTGAACTTGGAGTAAAAGAAGTCTTTATTAATACCAGCCAGGCGCGGTGGCTCACACCTGTAATCCCAGCACTTTGGGAGGCCGAGGTTGGGGGATCACGAGGTCAGGAGATCGAGACCACGGTGAAACCCCGTCTCTACTAAAAATACAAAAATTAGCTGAGCGTAGTGGCGGGCGCCTGTAGTCCCAGCTACTCAGGAGGCTGAGGCAGGAGAATCGCTTGAACCCGTGAGGCTGAGGTTGTAGTGAGCCGAGATCATGCCACTGCACTCCAGCCTGGGTGACAGAGCGAGAAAAAAACAAACAAAAAAAACACCATATGTAAATGGTATAAAGTTCTTAATTGTATTTGCTTTGCTGGTGGGGATGTCATTGGTTTTGGGAGTTGATTAAGATGATTTTCCTGAAAGTTTAAAAATACATCCTGATACCCTTAAGAGCACAAAAGTAATTGTGTAAGAGAATACTTTTTTTTTTTTTTTTGAGCCGGAGTCTCGCTCTGTTGCCAGGCTGGAGTGCAGTGGCGCGATCTCGGCTTACTGAAACCTCCGCCTTCCAGGTTCAAGCAGTTTTCCTGCCTCAGTCTCCCGAGTAGCTGGGACTACAGGCATACACCACCACGCCCTGCTAATTTTTGTATTTTTAGTAGAGATGGGGTTTTACCATGTTGGCCAGGGTGGTCTCAATCTCTTGACCTCTTGATCTACCCGCCTCAGCCTCCCAAAGTGCTGGGATTCCAGGCGTGAGCCACTGTGCCCAGCCAATAATACTTTCTTATGAAAGATAACTCTAGGAATTTTGTATTTTGAAAAACATGTTTTAAATATATTAAAAATAAACTTAAACATTTAATTTTTGCAGTTTTCAAGTGAAGTTTAAATGGCTTTCTCCTCAGGGCTATCATTAAGAAGGCTTCTGATCTAGAGTACAAAATCCAGAGAAGAACCCTTTTCAAGGAAGACTTTATCAGTTATGTTCAAGTAAGTGTGTAATTAATAATTTATTTATTTCTTTTTTTTTTTTTGGTGAGATGGCATCTCACTCTGTCACCCAGGTTGGAGTGCAGTGGTGTGAATGGTGTGATCTCTGCTCACTGCAACCTCTGCCCTCCAGGCTCAAGCGATTCTCCTACCTCAGCTTCCTGCGTAGCTGGGACCATAGGTGCATGCCACCATGCCTGGCTAATTTTTTGTACTTTTTGGTAGAGACTGGGTTTTGCCACGTTGCCCAGGCTGATCTCAAGGGATCCACCCACCTTGGCCTCCTAAAGTGCTGGGCTTACAGGTGTGAACCACAATGCCTGGCCAATAATTAATAATTTCATTACTTTTTTTTGAGGCAGGGGCTTGCCTTTCACCCAGGCTGAAGTGCAGTGGTGCCATCATGGCTCAGTGTAGCTTCCACCTCCTGGGCTGAAGCCATCCTCCCACCTCAGCTTTTGGAGTAGCTAGGACTACAGGTGTGTGCCAGTATGGCTGGCTAGTTTTTGTGTTTTTTGTAGAGACAGGGTTTTGGCATGTTGCCCACGCCCAAAATGGTGGGATTACAAGTGTTTGTGAGCCACCGGGCCCAGCCTTACTTTTTTTGTTTTTGTTTTTGAGACAAGTGTCTTGCTGTGTCACCCAGGCTGGAGTGCAGTGGTGCGATCTCAGCTCACTGCAACCACCGCCTCCTGGGTTCTAGTGATTCTCAAGTCTCAGCCTCCCCAGTAATGGATTACAGGCTTATGGCACCACACCCAGCTACTTTTAGTAGAGACTGGGTTTTACCATGTTGGCCAGGCTGGTCTCGAACTCCTGGCCTCAAGAAATCCACCTGCATTAGCCTCTCGAAGTGAGTGCTGTGATTACAGGCATGAGGCATCATGCTCGGCCCTAGCCTTACTTTTTAATCCCTTCACAAATTGATTGGTTGATTAATTGAAATGGAGTCTCTCTGTGTCACCCAGGCTGGAGTGTAGTTGTGCAGTCTCTGCTCACTGCAACCTCCGCCTATTAGGTTCAAGTGATTCTCCTGCCTCAGCTTCCCGTCCTTTTGCAAATTTAAAATCAGTTCTAGAATGATGAGCTTAACATCAATTTTTTTTTTTTTTTTTTTTTTTGAGACGGAGTTTCGCTCTTGTTGCCCAGGCTGGAGTGCAGTGGTGAGATCTCGGCTCACCGCAACCTTCGCCTCCTGGGTTCAAGCAGTTATCTGCTTCAGCCTCCTGAGTAGTTGGGATTACAGGCGCCTGCCACCATGCCAGGCTAATTTTTGTAGAGACAGCGTTTCACCATCTTGACCAGGCTGGTCTTGAACGCCTGACCTGGTGATCCACCCGCCTCGGCCTCCCAAAGTGCTGGAATTACAGGCATGAGCCACCACGCCTGGCCAACATCAATTTTTTAAAAGATTAAAAAAAAATTCCAGAAACATTCATTAGATAGATATTTCTGAACAGGAGTAGCATTGGGAGTAGCATTGCTCCACTAAGACTTTAGTCCTGGCCAAACCGAACTTACTTTCCCCCTCCTCTTTATCTCTTGTCGTTTTCTTTCTTTTTTTTTTTCTACTGGGTTTGTAGATCAGAGATTGTCAGAGACATAGTGTGTATCAGGACTTTAGCAAGAGATTTGCCTCTTGGTGAGCAAGACAGAGGAGAGTGAAGTTGATGATGGTAGAGAATTGAAAAGTCACTACTTGTTTATCTGTTGTCTGTCCACTTGGAAAGAGGTGTGCCGCAAGATTTTTTCATCTTGTAAATGCATGGAAGGTTTGAATAAAGATAAATCATGTCAGACCAATTTTCCAATGGGGAAGAATAGCTGATATGTTGGATGACGGAATCAGGATTCAGAAAGAACCAATAACAAGATCAAATGTTTATAAGACTAGAAGTTTTGGTTGGGCGTGCTGGCTCATGCTGTAATCCCAGCACTTTGGGAGGCTGAGGTGGGCGGATCACCTGAGGTCAGGAGTTCGAGACCAGCCTGGCCAACATGGTGAAACCCCATCTCTACTAAAAACACAAAAATTAGCTGGGTGTGGTGGTGGGTGCCTGTAATCCTAGCTACTCAGGAGGCTGAGGCAGGAGAATCGCTTGAACCCAGCGGGTGGAGGTTGCAGTGAGCCAAGATTGTGCCATTGCATTCCCAGCCTGGGTGACAAGATCGAAACTCCATCTCAAAAAAAAAAAAAGACTAGAAGTTTTGAGCGTAGATTTAAAAAGACAGCAGAACAAACAATGTATGAACCTTGGCTAAGCTATTGTTTTTGGAAGAGGTCCTATGAGTAGATTGCTCACTCAAAATGAGCCAAGACCATATTATGTCAAAAATATAATTTTTTTTTTTTTTTCAAGTAATACACTCACTCTTGCCCAGGCTGGAGTGCAATGGTGCGACCATCACTCATTGCAGCCTTGAACTTCTAGGCTCAGGTGATCCTTCTGCCTCAGCTTCCCAAGTAGGTAGGACTACAGGCTTGTGCCAGATGGCTGGCTAATTTTCTTACTTTTTGTAGAGATAGGGTCTCCTTATGTTGCCCAGGCTGGTCTTGAACTCCTGGGCTCAAGTGATCCTCCTGCCTTGACCTACCAGAGTTTTGGGAATTACAGGCTTGAGCTAGTGTGCCCAGCCAAAAGATTTCTTAAAGCTAAATGAGACTGTGAAAGCACAAACCATGAGAGAAAAGACTGATTGATTTGATTGTGTTCAAAATACAAATTTCTGGAGGGGCGTGGCGGCTCACGTGTGAGACAGGCAGATCGCTTGAGCCCAGGAGTTCAAGACCAGCCTAGGCAACATGGCAAACCCCATCTCTACAAAAAATACAAAAATTAGCTGGGAATGGTGGTACACACCTGTAGTCCCAGCCACTCTGGAGGTTGAGGTGGTAGGATCAGTTGAACCTGGGAGGTGGAAGCTGTAATGAGCCATGATGGTGCCATTGCACTTCAGTCTGGGTGATAGAGACCCTGTCTCAAAAAAAAAAAAAAAAATTCTGTGCAAAAAAGACACTACAAATAATGTGAAAATACAAGCCACAAAATGTGAGAAAATATTTGCAACACATAATTAGAACTATGTATACACATATATAAAGAACTGTAGGCCGGGCGCAGTGGCTCACGCCTGTAATCCCAGCACTTTGGGAGGCCGAGGTGGGCGGATCACGAGGTCAGGAGATCGAGACCATCCTGGCTAACAAGGTGAAACCCCATCTCCAATAAAAAATACAAAAAAAATTAGCCAGGCATGGTGGCGGGCGCCTGTAGTCCCAGCTACTTGGGAGGCTGAAGCAGGAGAATGGCGTGACTCTGGGAGGCGGAGTTTGCAGTGAGCCGAGATCTTGCCACTGCACTCCAGCCTGGGCGACAGAGCAAGACTCTGTCTCAAAAAAAAAAAAACAAAAAAAAAACTGTAAATCGAGAAGAAAATGAAAACTAAAAAGAAAAATGGGCAAATCATGTGAACGTGAAAGTCACAAAGGGGAAACATCACTTGTAGTTAAACTTATGATAAGACTTATCAGTAATTAGTTAAATAAAGATTAAAACCAGGTGTAGGGGCCAGGCACTGTAGCTCATGCCTATAATCCTAGCACTTTGGGAGGCTGAGGTGGGTGGATTACTTGAGGTCGGGACTTGGAGATCAGCCTGGTCAACATGGTGGAACCCCATCTCTACTAAAAATACAAAAATTAGCCAGGCACAGTAGCACGTACCTGTAATCCCAGCTACTGGGGAGGCTGAGGCAGGAAAATTGCTTGAACCCGGGAGGCAGAGGTTGCAATGAGCGTAGATTGCGCCACTGCACTTCAGCCTGGGCGACAGAGCGAGACTCCATCTCAAAAAAACAAACAATCAAAAAAAACCAGGTGTAGGACTGCTTTATATTCATCATAAGAGCAAACCTTTTTTTTTTTTTTTTTCTTTTTTGAGATGGAGTCTCGCTCTGTCACCCAGGCTGGAGTGCAATGGCGTGATCTCGGCTGACTGTAACCTCTACCTCCTGATCAGCCTCCCAAGTAGCTGGGATTGCAGGCACACACCACCACCCTCAGTGAATAGGGATATAGCTAAAGGGATAATGTTGAGTAAAAATATGGATTGATGGGCCGGGCACAGTGGCTCATGCCTATAATCCCAGCACTTTGGGAGGCCAAGGTGGGTGGATTGCTTGAGGTCGGGAGTTCAAGACCAGCCTGGCCAACATGGTGAAACCCCATCTCTACTAAAAATACAAAAATTAGCTGGGCATGGTGGCAGGCGCCTGTAATCCAAGCTACTCGGGAGGCTGAGGCAGGAGAATTGCTTGAACCCAGGAGGCAGAGGTTGCAGTGAGCTGAGATTATGCCCTGGGTGACAGAGGTAGACCCCATCTCAAAAACAAAACAAAACAAAACAAAAAACCTATGGATTGATGGATGTAGCATGATACCATTTATGTAAAATTTAAAAGCATTCAAGACATCATTATAATAAAGTCCAAAGTCATGTTTGGGAATGATAACAAAGTCAAGGTAATTGCTGCCTCTGGAGAGGGAGAAGAATAGAATCAGAGATGGGTACATAGGTGGCTTCATTTTTATATGAACTGTTTTATTTCTAAAAAAGATTTGAAGCAAATGTAGTGCAATGTAGGTTTTGATGTAGCTGCATTGTACCTGCATGGGGTGTTTTATATACTTGAACTATTTCGTGGAATAATTTTTAAGTGAAGCATATAATTATAAGCTTGTTAATTATTCTGTTCAAGTTTTATAGCTAATTGAATTTTAAGTGAGTTCTAGACATTTATTGTAAATTATACTTAAGTGATAGCACATTGTTTTTTATTTTATATTCTCGATTTTTGTTTTATGACTTTAACTAAATTTCCAGTATTTAAAAGGTTTTTGATTTTCTAGCTTCTCATTTTTTGTATGTTTTTCTTTCATAGTATGAAATTAATCTTTTGGAGCTGATCCAGAGAAGAAGAACAGTAAGTAGAAGATTTTCTAGAAGTTAGAGAAAAATACAGAACTAAGCAGTATGACTGTGTAGTTAGGACTTCTGTTTGGGAGACAGTGTTGATAAAACTGTGTGGTGATATGCCTATAATGGATATTTGTAATTATTTGTTTGCTTCATCAGTACCATTAAGTGGTCAAGTAGGAATGCTGTTTTGGACAAATATGATTAAGTTGAGGCTCTGTTTTTTATGTCCCCCTTTAGCGCATTGGATATTCATTCAAGAAGGATGAGATTGAGAATTCTATTGTACACCGGGTACAAGGTGTTTTCCAGCGTGCCTCAGCAAAATGGAAAGTGAGTGATCAAGGCATCCTTAACTTTGTGAGATGTGAAGATAAGTATTATACATATTGTATTAGGGATTCAAATGCAGTTTTCTATTTTTATCTTGGGTGTCTTTATGGTATCTTTATACTTACTCTAATGATGGTATCATTGCTTGAAACATTTTTTTTTTTTTTTTTTTTTGAGACGGAGTCTCGCTCTGTCACCCAGGCTGGAGTGCAGTGGCGCGATCTCGGCTCACTGCAAGCTCCGCCTCCCGGGTTCACGCCATTCTCCTGCCTCAGCCTCTCGGAGTAGCTGGGACTACAGGCGCCCGCCACCACGCCCGGCTAATTTTTTGTATTTTTTAGTAGAGTTGGGGTTTCACCATGGTCTCGATCTCCTGACCTCGTGATCCACCTGCCTCGGCCTCCCAAAGTGCTGGGATTACAAGCGTGAGCCACCGCGCCCGGCCTCTCGAAACATTTTTTGAGCCACTTAACAAACCAGTAAGAAAACTGATCTTATTACCTTATAGTTATTCTGTGAGGACAGTGCTGAAAACAGTGTATTTGATACATTACTAAGGATTGGAAATTTGGGAGATATTTGTATATATCTGTAAGTACATTGAAGACTTAGAGCTAGAAGATAAATGGTTATGTAGGGGTAATACCTCAGAAACTTGATTTTTTTTTTTTTTTTTTTTTTTTTTGACGGGGTCTTGCTTTTTCGCCCCGGCTGGGGTTCGTGGGGGCGTTTCGGCCCACTGCCAGGTCCCCCCCCCGGGTTCCTTCCATTTTCCTTCCCCCGCCCCCCCGGACTTGATTTTTTTTTTTTTTTTTTTTTTTTTGAGACGGAGTCTTGCTTTGTCGCCCAGGCTGGAGTTCAGTGGCGCAGTCTTGGCTCACTGCAAGCTCCGCCTCCCGGGTTCATGCCATTCTCCTGCCTCAGCCTCTCCGAGTAGCTGGGACTACAGGCGCCCGCCACCACGCCCGGCTAATTTTTTTTTTTGTATTTTTTAGTAGAGACGGGGTTTCACCGTGGTCTCGATCTCCTGACCTCGTGATCCGCCCGCCTCGGCCTCCCAAAGTGCTGGGATTACAAGCGTGAGCCACCGCGCCCGGCCGAAACTTGATTTTTTTTCCTTTCTTTTTTTTTTTTTTGAGATAAGGTCTCACTGTGTTGCCCAGACTAGAGTACAGTGGGGTGATCTTGGTTCATTGCAACCTCTGCCTCCCAGGCTCAAATGATTTTCCCACCTCAGCCTCCGCAGTAGCTGGGATCACAGGTGCATGCCACCATGCCTGGCTAATTTTTGTATTTTTGGTAGACATAGCATTTCATCATGTTGCTTAGGCTGGTCTTGAACTCCTGGGCTCAAGTGATCTGCCCACCTCAGCCTCCCAAAGTGCTGGGATTACAGGAGTCTTTGGGATTGGATATATTATATGAGAAGTATTTTGGATTCTTGGGAATGACAAATTTTATATTGCTACCCCAGACTGAGATCCTTTAAGAACTGCATTAAACAAACTGGATAGATAACAAAGTTTTTTGGGAGCATTGTGAGTGGGAATTGGGGGAAAGATTGAATTATCATAGTTAAGAGATCTGAGGCCTTTGTGAGGAAGAGCCAGATAGGATGAGAGGTGATTGGATTTTCTGAAATCTGCTTCTTTTTTTTTTTTTGGTGGGGGATGGAGTCTTGCTGTGTCGCACAGGCTAGAGTGCAGTGGTGTGATCTTGGCTCACTGCAACCTCTGCCTCCCAGGTTGAAGCAATTTTCCTGCCTCAGCCTCCCTAGTACCTGGGACTTCAGACATGCACCACCATGCCTGGCTAATTTTTGTATTTTTAGTAGACAGGGTTTTACCATCTTGGCCAGGCTGGTCTCGAACTCCTGACCTCAGGTGATCCATCTGCCTCAGCCTCCAAAAGTGCTGGGATTACAGGCCTGAGCCATTGTACCTGGCTTTTTTTTTTTTTTTTTTTTTTTCTGAGATGGAGCCTCCCTCTGTTGCCTAGGCTGGAGTGCAGTGGCCCAATCTCGGCCTCCCAGCTTCAAGCGGTTCTCCTGTCTCAGCTTCCTGAGTAGCTGGGATTACAGGGGTCTGCCACCACGTCTGGCTAATTTTTTTTTTTGTTTTGTTTTTTTGAGACGGAGTCTCGCTCTGTCGCCCAGGCTGGAGTGCAGTGGCGCAATCTCGGCTCACTGCAAGCTCCGCCTCCCGGGGTTCACGCCATTCTCCTGCCTCAGCCTCTCCGAGTAGCTGGGACTACAGGCGCCCGCCACCACACCCGGCTAATTTTTTTTGTACTTTTAGTAGAGACGGGGTTTCACCATATTGGCCTGGCTTGTTTTGAACTCCTGACCTCAAGTGATCAATCTGCCTTGGCCTCCCAATAATCTTTGTAATTTTAGTTTAGGTGGAGTTTTACCATGTTGGCCAGGCTGGTTTCAATCTTCTGACCTCAAGTGATCCACCCACTTCAGCCTCACAAAGTGCTGGAATTACAGGCGTGAGCCACCATACCCAACCTGAAATTTGCTTGTTTTTAGCAAAATTAATTAATGCAAAGGTGTATTACATGTAAAGTCAAATTCGGGCAGCTTACTACATTGCTTTTCTTGCAGGATGATGTTCAACTTTGGCTCTCCTATGTGGTTTTTTGTAAGAAGTGGGTGAGTAAGGCCATCCATGTCTCGCTTCCTCTGACCGTCTTTTTGTTAATCTGCCCTTTAAGCTTCATGCCAGATGTTTTTTCCTGAAGTGTAGGATTAACATGAAAAAAGAACCCAAGAAGGCGGAACATCAATATAACATTGGATATCTGAATGACCATAGTTTCCAATTCAATTGAAAAGAATATAATTTTTACGTGTATTTGTTCAATACAGTTGGTTTTTTTAAAAAAGATATTTAAAGTGTTTAGTGGTTTAATTGAGGTAGAAAATTATGAGGGTCTGTGTTCGTTTATATATCCCTAGCAATAGCATGTCATGCTCCATTGGATTTTACAGTTGGTAAAGTTAGGGTACATATTACTTACAGAGTAAGATCAATGATTTATCTGTGCAGAAGTAGCAATATTTTCCTTTTTTACAGGCTACTAAAACTCAACTTAGCAAGGTATTCTCTGCCATGTTGGCGATTCATTCCAACAAGCCAGGTATGGTGAAATCTTTGTCAATTTTTTTGCATTTTATTTAGACTCAAGCCGTTTTGGATTTTATTTCGCTTGATGAATCTAGGAGAAATTATTTTGAGGACTTGAGCTTAGGCAGTTGGCCTCAGCAGTTTTTCTTCCTGAATAGCTGCCTCGTAGTTCACCCCTGCCTACTATATACTACTGTCCTAGTGTTGTACCTGCAGGCAAGAAGGACTATATTTCTTTTTTTTTTTTTTTTTGAGACAGAGTCTCGCTCTGTCGCCCAGGCTGGAGGGCAGTAGTGTGAGCTCGGCTCACTGCAACCTCCGCCTTCTGGGTTCAAGCAGTTCTCCTGCCTCAACCTCCTGAGTAGCTGGGATTACAGGCGCCCGCCACCATGCCCAGCTAATTTTTGTATTTTTAGTAGAGATGGGGTTTCACCATGTTGGTCAGGCTGGTCTCGAACCCCTGACCTCGTGATCCACCCGCCTCGGCCTCCCAAAATGCTGGGATTACAGGCGTGAGCCACCAGTCCCGGCCAGACTGTAACTGTATTTCTTTTTAGATGATGGCAAAATAAATTTTTGAATCCTTTGAGGGACATTTTATTTGGAGGCAGTCAAATCTGAGGAATTTTAGAAGCTTAAAGGGGAAAATATCAATATAAATTTTAGAAGGTGCTGGTACAGAGTAGACTCATGTTTTGTAAGAGAAATATTTCTCTTGTGAATAATGTATAAATGGTCTAGTTGATAGTGGAGGGGCCTCAGTACCTATTCTCAGGGTATTAGGCTTAATCAGATATCTTATACCACACAAGACTCAAATAGACTACATTTGGCACCAGTTTACTCAGAAATATAGCAGGGTAGCCTTAGGTATGTTTCTTCTGCAGAATGCTCTTAGCAGAATGGAGGTAGCCTCTGGTTCCTAAGGTGACTGTTCAGATATGAGGAGATGAGATCATATCAGTAGGTAGGGGATCCACTCTGGCTTAGAAGCCCCATGGATGGGCATGGCTTCTACAGATCCTAGAAAGGTCATGCGTAATTTTAGGAGTCACATGTTCAAGGAAGCCCAAAGCAATTGCTTGCCACCATTGCTGACCCTCCTATTCCAGGTGTGGTTACCAGCCAGGCGTCATTTTTTTTTGTTTTTTTGTTTTTTTGTTTTTTGTTTTTTTTGAGACGGAGTCTCGCTCTGTCACCCAGGCTGGAGTGCAGTGGCGCAGTCTCGGCTCACTGCAAGCTCCGCCTCCCGGGTTCACGCCATTCTCCTGCCTCAGCCTCTCCGAGTAGCTGGGATTACAGGCGCCCGCCACCACGCCCGGCTAATTTTTTTGTATTTTTAGTAGAGACGGGGTTTCACCGTGGTCTCGATCTGACCTCGTGATCCACCCGCCTCGGCCTCCCAAAGGCTGGGATTACAAGCGTGAGCCACCGCGCCCAGCCTCCAGGCATCATTTTTAACAAAAGCAATCTTGCTTGATAAGATAGGTGACCTTTATTAAGTGTCTAGGGAAATAGCTAGAATGTTAACTCAGGGTTAATTTCCCATGTAGAAGGACAAAGGATTTTAGAGAAAATTATGAATTATAATTTATTTTATTTTTTAGAGACAGAGTCTTGCCTCTGTTGCCCAGGCTGGAGTGCAGTGGTGCGATCTCAGCTCACTGCAACCTCTGTCTCCTGGGTTCAAGTGATTCTCATGCCTCAGCCTTCTAAGTAGCTGGGATTACAGATGTGCACCACCACGCCTGGCTAATTTTTGTATTTTTAGTAGAGATGGGGTTTCGCCATGCTGGCCAGACTGGTCGTGAACTCCCAGCCTCAAACGATCTGCACACCTCAGCCTCCCAAAGCGCTGGGATTACAGGAGTAAGCCACTGTGCCTGGCCCTAGAATTTCTCTAAATATTGAGAAAAGAGCAAAAAATAATTTTATTTGGTGTAAGATAAGCAGTTTCTTTTTTTTTTTTTTTTTTTTTTTGGGAGACAGAGTCTCGCTCTTTCACCCAGGCTGGAGTGCAGTGGCGCGTTCTCGGCTCACTGCAGGCTCCGCCCCCCGGGGTTCACGCCATTCTCCTGCCTCAGCCTCCCGCGTAGCTGGGACTACAGGCGCCTGCCACCTCGCCCGGCTAATTTTTTTTTGTATTTTTAGTAGAGACAGGGTTTCACCGTGTTAGCCAGGATGGTCTCGATCTCCTGACCTCGTGATCCACCCGCCTCGGCCTCCCAAAGTGCTGGGATTACAGGCGTGAGCCACCGCGCCCGGCCAAGATAAGCAGTTTCTTCTGACCTTTTTTTTTTTTTTGACATGGAGTCTTGCTCTGTCGCCCAGGCTGGGGTGTAGTAGTGCGATCTCAGCTCACTGCAACCTCCGCCTCCCAGGTTAAAGTGATTCTTCTGCCTCAGCCTCCCTAATAGCTGGGACTATAGGAGGGTGCAACCACGCCTGGCTAATTTTTTGTATTTTTTAGTAGAAACGAGGATTCACCATGTTGGCCAGGCTGGTCTCAAACTCCTGACATCAAGTGATCTGCTTGCCTCGGCCTCCCAAAGTGCTGGAATTACAGGTGTGAGCCGCTGTGTCCAGCCTTTTTCTGGCATTTTACTACCTTTAAAATTTGTATGTGGGCCAGGCACGGTGGCTTATGCCTATAATCCTAGCACTTCGGGAAGCCGAGGCAGGCAGATCATTTGAGATCAGGAGTTTGAGACCAGCCTGAGCAACATGGTGAAAACCCGTCTTTACAAAGCTACAAAATTTAGCTGGGCGTGATGGCGTGTGCCCGTGGTCCCAGCTATTTGAGGGGCTAAGGTGGGATCCTTGTAGGTGAAGACTGCAGTGAGCTGTGTTTGTGCCACTGCAGCCTGAGCAACAGAGCAAGACCCTGTCTCAATAAAGAAAAAAATTGTATGCGACTTACAATAATGTCCTTAGATCTGATGAAAAACATAATGTCCTTAGATCTGATGTAACAGACACTTAGGTACTCATCCTTTAAATTGAACATTTGTTATCATTTACTTATTTGCTTCAGAATACTGTTTCTAATTTTAGATAATGTAACCAAGCTTTGCAGTTAGAAACTGTCTGTCCAAACTGCTTCCCCTTTTGTTAAAGGTTTTTTAAAAAAATTGTTTGAGTAGGCCGGGCGCGGTGGCTCATGCCTGTAATCCTAGCACTTTGGGAGGCCGAGGTGGGCGGATCACGAGGTCAGTAGATCGAGGCCATCCTGGCTAACATGGTGAAACCCTGTCTCTACTAAAAATACAAAAAAAAAATTAGCCGGGCATAGTGGCGGGTGCCTGTAGTACCAGCTACTCGGGAGGCTGAGGCAGGAGAATGGCATGAACCTGGGAGGCGGAGCTTGCAGTGAGCCGAGATTGCGTCACTGCACTCCAGCCTGGGCAACAGAGTGAGACTCTGTCTCAAAAAAAAAAAAAAAAAAAATTGTGTGAGTATTAAAATCGGATCATTTGGTTCTTTTCTTGTCTGACTTGATTAATTTATTGAAATGAAATCTGATGGTTTTTCACTTACAGCTTTGTGGATTATGGCAGCCAAATGGGAAATGGAAGATCGATTGTCTTCAGAAAGCGCAAGGCAACTATTTCTTCGGGCACTGCGCTTTCATCCAGAGTGCCCAAAACTTTATAAAGAAGTAAGTGTGTATGCACGTAGGATGAGAAGGTGATGTCTCAGTTTGGTCCTCTGGAGACATTTTTTTTTTTTTTTCCTGGATTCAAGCAATTCTTATGCCTCAGCCTCCTGAGTAGCTGGGATTACAGGTGCCCGCTACCACGCCCGGCTATTTTTTTTGTATTTTTAGTAGAGACGGGGTTTTGCCATGTTGGCCAGGCTGGTCTTTTTTTTTTTTTTTTTTGAGACAGAGTCTCGCTCTGTTGCCCAGGCTGGAGTGCAGTGGCATGGTCTCGACTCACTGCAAGCTCTTGCCTCCTGGGTTCACACCATTCTCCTGCCTCAGTCTCCCGAGTAGCTGGGACTATAGGTGCCTGCCACCATGCCCAGCTAAATTTTTGTGTTTTTTAGTAGGGACGGGGTTTTACCGTGTTAGCCAGGATGGTCTTGATTTCCTGACCTGGTCATCCGCCTGCCTCGGCCTCCCAAAGTGCTGGGATTACAGGCCTGAGCCACTGCGCCCGGCCCATGTATTCTTTATTAAATAAAAAACGCTTCAATTCATGGAGGCTAGGAATAAGTGTGGAGGTGTGGGTAAGGAAAAACATCTTTTTTTTTTTTTTTTGAGATGGAGTCTTATTCTGTCCAGGCTAGAGTACAGTGGCCTGATCTTGGCTCATTGCAACCTCTACCTCCTGGGTTCAAGCGATTCTCCTGCCTCAGCCTCCCGAGTAGCTGGGATCCCACGTCTGGCTAATTTTTGTATTTTTAGTAGAGATGGCGTTTCGCCCTGTTGGGCAGGCTGGTCTCGAACTCCCGAACTCAGGTGATCTGCCTGCCTCAGCCTCCGAAAGTGATGGGATTACAGGTGTGAGCCACCATGCCTGGCGAGGGAAAAACATCTTTTTATTTTTTGTCCAGTGGTAGGTGTTGACACTGCAGCTTCTAAGTTAGTTGAGAGGTTGGAACCCTCGCCTCCTTCCTGTGGTTGGAAGGAATAGGGAACGAGACTCTAACATTTTTTTAGTTAGGAGCCAGATTTAGCTCTTATATACTTTTTACCTCTTTATACTTTTGTTTTTATTTTTTTTCTTGTTCCCTTTGTTCCCTTGGTTCTCCAAAGAAGTCCTCCTCTGGCTTCTTTGCCTTGTCCTCCTCTTTTCTCCATATTCTTTCTGTCTCCTTTTCTTGAGATAGGTACCTGGTAGTTCTTCCTTTCTCTCTTCGGGGACTTACTCCCTTATGTATGGTGCCCTAGAACATTTGAGGGCCAAGCTTTAGATGAAAATCCCAAATAATAGAAAGGATGTATTGGAAGCTGCACTGTTTTCTGAGTCATTTGTCAGGATGAAAGAGAAACTGCTATTTAATTCTTTTTTTTTTGAGATAGAGTCTCACTCTGTCGCTCAGGCAGGAGTGCAATGGTATGTTCTTGGCTCACTGCAACCTCTGCCCCTGGGGTTCAAACGATTCTCCTGCCTCAGCCCCCGAAGTAGCTGGGATTATAGGTGTGCACCACCATGCCCCGCTAATTTTTGTATTTTTAGTAGACATGGGGTTTCACTATGTTGGGCAGGCTGGTCTCGAACTCCTGACCTCAAGTGATCTGCCCGCCCGGCCTCCAAAATTGTTGGGATTACAGGCGTGAGCCACCGTGCCCAGCCTGCTATTTAATTCTTAAATGAAAGTTAAGGCTGGGTGTGGTGGCTCATGCCTTTAATCCCAGCACTTTGGGAGGCTGAGGCAGGAGGATCACTTGAGGTCAGTTGTTTGAGGCCAGGCAGCAACATAGCAAGACCCTGTCTCTACAAAAAATAAAAATAAAAAAATTATCTGAATGTGATGGAATGCACCTCTAATCCTAGCTACTCAGGAAGCTGAGGCAAGGGGATCACTTGAGTGCAGGAATTCATGGCCGAAATGAGCTGTGATCACCAGTGCACTCCAGCTTGGTTGACAGAGCAAGACCCTGTCTCAAAAAAATTTAAAAAGCATCTCCAAAGATTTTCAGTTTATTTCCCTTCTGTAGTACTTTAGAATGGAGCTGATGCATGCTGAAAAACTGAGGAAGGAGAAGGAAGAATTTGAAAAAGCCAGTATGGATGTGGTAAGGTTCTAATTATTTTATTCTCACTTGCTAAAAATGTATAACATTTTGAGCCTGCTTAGGAGTAAGAGAAAATATTTGGAATATATTTTTCTTTTTTTTGAGACAGAGTCTCGTTCTGTCACACAGGCTGGAGTGCAGTGGCACCATCTCGGCTCACTGCAACCTCTGCCTCCGGGTTCAAGCTTTAATGTTTAATGTTGTTACATTTTGAAACTTCCAGATGAGTTAGTGTTACTTATAAATGGACTTAGTTAGGAAAATGAAGCTTTATGCTATAAGAATAGATATTTGGACTAATTAATGTGGTTCTCAAAATTGTTACTTACAGAATAGCCAAATGCTATTCTTTAACACTGTGTGATCTCATAAAGTGATATATTAATGGATTCAAGGAGCTTGAGAAAGGTTGTGAAATGTGTGGTTTCCTGGCCTTCTTTCTTTCCCTTTTTATATAATTTTTTATGTGACAGAATAATTAAAAGATTTAGAATGTTAGAGCTGAGAAGAAACTTTACTATTGTCTGTTATTGTGGTTTCCAACTTAGAACTTTTTTCTCAGATATTCTTGCTCTTGTCGCCTAGGCTGGAGTGCAAAGGCACGATCTCGGCTCACTGCAACCTCCGCCTCCCGGGTTCAAGTGATTCTCCTGCCTCAGCCTCCCGAGTAGCTGGGATTACAGGCGCCCAACACCACTCCTGGCCAATTTTTGTATTTTTAGTAGAGATGGGGTTTTGCCATGTTGGCCAGGCTGGTCATGAACTCCTGATCTCAAGTGATCTGCCTGCCTCGGCTTCCCAAAGTGCTGGGATTATAGGCATGAGTCACCACACCAGGCCAGGACTTTTTTATTCAAATAAAATGTTACACAGAAGCGCAAACAAGACATGTAAAATCTGACCTGTTTTGGGCCAAATGGAGAGTGAGGCCTTAAGCCATGTGATCTTGCCACCACTCTTGGAACCTGAGAGAACACAGTTGGAAGATCAGTGATCTTGTTCAAGCTGCACGCTTTACAAGTGAGGGAACTGGCCCGGAGAGAGAGGCATGATTTACCAGTGGTCATATGGCACAGGTAGTCTAGGATTGTTAATTTTTGTCCTAGTGTTTTTCCTCCTTGTACTACCTGTTAAGTTATGTTTGATATAACACTCTTTAGGAGAATCCTGATTATTCTGAAGAAATCCTTAAGGGTGAGTTGGCACGGATCATCTACAAAAATTCTGTAAGCATAATTAAAGGTAGGTATCTTTTGAACATTAATTTTGGTAGGAAAGCGAAACATTCTATTCCTAATGAAGAAGATCTTTAGCTAGTTTTGAAATTTTCCATTAGAATGTATATAAAACTCTGTAGGAGTAGTGTCCTGTTTCTTTCAGAAAATGCTTATTTTTCCTAGGCTATAACTGAACATTTCAGTAACTTATTTATTTTTTGAGATGGAGTCTTGATCTGTTGCCCAGGCTGGAGTGCACTGGCGTGATCTCGGCTCACCACAACCTCTGCTTCCTGGGTTCAAGTGATTCTCCTGCCTCAGCCTCCCAAGTAGCTGGGACTATAGGCGTGTGCCACCCTGCCTGGCTAATTTTTGTATTTTTAGTAGAGACATAGTTTCACCATGTTGGTCAGGTTGGTCTCGTACTCCTGACCTTGTGACCTGCCCGCCTCGGCCTCCCAAAGTGTTGGGATTACAGGCATGAGCCACCACGCCTGGCATAAGTCTTTTTTTAAAATTTATATTCTACTCCCGTTTTTTTCCCTTAAATTTCAATAGGTTTGGGCCAGGTGTGGTGGCTAATGCCTGTAATCCCAGCACTTTGGGAGGCCAAGGCAGGTGGATCACCTGAGGTCAGGAGTTCGTGACCAGCCTGGCCAACATGGTGAAACCCCATTTCTACTAAAAATACAAAAATTAGCTGGGTGTGGTGGTGGGTGCCTATAACCCCAGCTACTTGGGAGGCTGAGGCAGGAGAATTGCTTGAACCCGGGAGGTTGCAGTGAGCTGAGATAGCACCTGGGCAACAGAGCGAGACTTCATCTCAAAAAAATAAGAATGTCAATAGGTTTCTGGGGAACAGGTTTAGTGGTGATTTCTGAGATTTTGGTGCACCCATCAACGAGCAGTGTACACTGTACCCAGTGTGTAGTCATTTTTCCTTCCATTTTTTTTTTTTTTGAGACAGAGTCTTACTCTGTCACCCACGCAAGAGTGCAGTACAGTCATGGCTCACTGTAGCCTTGACTTCATGGGCTCAGGTGATTCTCCCACTTCAGCCTCCTGAGTAGCTGGGCATGGACCTCTACAGCTGGCTAGTTTTTGTACTTTTAGTAGAGATGAGGTTTCACCATGTTGTCCGGGCTAGTCTTGAACTCCTGAGCTCAAGTGATCCTCCTGCCTTGGCCTTCCAAAGTAATGGCATTACTGGCGTGAGCCACTGCACCCATCCTCAGTAAGTTCTCATGGAGTAATTAAATCATGTGGGGAGTTGAAAATTAGTTCTTTTTTTATGAATACTCCAAAGATATTAACAATAACTTTGCTTGAGTAGGAGGACACTGGGGTGAGGGACTATGGGATGACTTTTCTTCTATTTTGTTCTATTTCTCATTTAAAAAAACAGAAAGATTAACTCCAGTACATGAAGAGAATGCTACTTTTAAGGTGATTCTTATTGGCAATAAACTTCCCCTCCCCTGCTTTTTAAATTTAGGTGCAGAATTTCACGTGTCACTGCTTTCAATTGCACAGCTGTTTGACTTTGCCAAAGATCTACAAAAAGAGATTTATGATGAGTAAGTAAAGTTAGTAGAAAGGTGAATATATCTATTTCTGATCTTGAGATTAAGGGTTTGAGGTTGGATATTTAGTAGAAGAGAAAGAAAATACCACATTGAATCCCTGGAATAAAAGCTAATATTGGCCGGGTGCAGTGGCTCACACCTGTAATCCCAGCACTTTGGGAGGCAGAGGTGGGTGGATCACCAGAGGTCAGGAGTTCGGGACCAGCCTGACCAACATGGTGAAACCCCGTCTCTACTAAAAATACAAAATTAGCTGGGCGTGGTAGTGCGTTCCTGTAATCCCAGCTACTTGGGAGGCTGAGCCAGGAGACTCGCTTGAACCTGGGAGGCAGAGGTTGCAGTGAGCCAAGATTCCACAATTGCACTCCAGCCTAGGCGACGAGCAAAACTCCATCTCAAAAAAAAAAAAAAAAAATTAATATCATATTATGTTAAAAAAATTTCCTGGCCCAGTGCAGTAGCTCACACTTTGGGATCCCAGTACTTTGGGAGGCCAAGGCAGGTGGATCCCTTGAGCTCAGGGGTTTGAGACCAGCCTAGGCAACATAGTGAAACCCTGTCTCTACAAAAAATAAGCTAGGTGTGGTGGTGCATGCCTGTGGTCCTACCTACTCTGGAGGCTAAGGTGGGAAGATCACCTGAGTCCGGGAGGTTGAGGCTGGAGTGAGCTGTGATCCTGCCACTGCACTCCTGTCTGGGTCACAGAGTGAGACCGTGTCTCAGAAAAAAAGTATTTTCCTGATTGAGTTCTTTGATTCACTTACCGGGGGAAATAGTTTATTCAAGAAAAAAAAATCTAGCTGGGCGCGGTGGCTCAAGCCTGTAATCCCAGCACTTTGGGAGGCTGAGACGCGCGATCACCTGAGGTCGGGAGTTTGAGACCAGCCTGACCAACATGGAGAAACCACATTTCTACTAAAAATACAAAATTAGCCGGGCGTGGTGGTGCATACCTGTAATCCCAGCTACTCGGAAGGCTGAGGCAGGAGAATCACTTGAACCCGGGAGGCGGAGGTTGCAGTGAGCTGAGATTGCGCCATTGCACTCCAGCCTGGGAAACGAGCGAAACTCCATCTCAAAAAAAAAAAAAAAGTCTAAAGCTTATATAAAATTCTAAATTCTATTTTCCTGGCATTTATCCATAAAATGAGAGTTATACTCGTATGTTTATAGTTGAGTGCTGGTAATTTTATTCTTTTTATTTCTTTATTATATTTTTATTTATTTATGTTTATAATTATAAAGATGAGGTCTCACTGTGTTGCCCAGGTTGATCTTGAATTCCTGAGCTCAAGTGATCCTCCTGCCTTAGCCTCCCAAAGTGCAAGGATTACAGGTGTCAGCCATTACACCTGGCTGGTAATTTTATTCTTCAATGTCTGATTATATGGTTTAACAATTATTTGTAAGCTTCGGCAACGTGGCGAGACCCTGTTTTTACAAAAAATAACAATAAAATTAGCTAGGTATGGTGTTATGTGCCTGTAGTCCTAGCTACTTGCGGGGCTGAGGTGGGAGGATCCCTTGAGCCTGTGACGTTGAGGCTGTCATGAGCTGTTACTGCGTCACTTCACCCCAGCCTCGGTGACAGAGTGAGACCCTGTCTGAAAAAAAGAAAAAAATTATTTGTAGCCTACCTTGTGGGTACTTCCATTCTTTGGTAGCACCTCTTCCTTTGACAGGAGGGGAAATAGAACTTGAATCAATTTGTTGTTTGGATATCTTCAGGGTTTTGAGAGAGGAGTAGGTTGTGCTTTTTCTCTATTATTTAGAAAATGAAGAACCCTGGCTGGGCGTGGTGGCTTATGCCTGTAATCTCAGCACTTTGGGAGGCTGAAGTGGGCGGATCACCTGAGGTCAAGAGATTGAGATCATCCTGGCCAACATGGTGAAACCCTGTCTCTTACTAAAAATACAAAAATCAGCTTGGTGTGGTGGCGTGCACCTGTAATCCCAGCTACTCAGGAGGCTGAGGCAGGAGAATCGCTTGAACCTGGAAGGTGGAGGTTGCAGTGAGCTGAGATCACGCCACTGCACTCCATCCTGGTGACAGAGAAGAATGTCTCCAAAAAAAAAAACAGATGCGGTGGCTCATGCCTGTAATCCCAGCACTTGGGAAGGCCGAGGCAGGCGGATCACCTGAGGTCAGGAGTTTTGAGACCAGTCTGGCCAACATGGTGAAACCCCACCTCTACTAAAAATACAAAAATTAGTTGGGTGTGGTGTCACATGCCCGTAATCCCAGGTACTCGGGAGGCTGAGGCAGGAGAATTGCTTGAACCCAGGAGGCGGAGGTTATAGTGAGCTGAGATCGTGCCACTGCACTCCAGCTTGGGCAACGAGAGAAACTCTGTCTTATTTAAAACACACACACACACACACACAAAAAAACGAAAATGAAGAGCTCAGCTATAATAACGTTCTTTAGGCTGGGCACAGGGGTTGTAATCCCAACACTTTGGGACAGACTATTGCTTGAGCCCCCAGGAGTTGGAGACCATCTTGGGCAACATGGCAAAACTCTGTACAATAAAACTACCAAAATTAGCTGGGTATGGTGGCATGCACTTGTAGTACCAGCTACATGGGAGGCTGAGGTGGGAGGATCACCTAAGCCCGGGAGGTGGAGGCTGCAGTGAGCCATGATGGCACCACTGCACTCCAGCCTGGGTGACAGACCCTATCTCAAAAACAAAAAAAAAGTTCTTCAGGTCTCTTGGAGTCTTGTGTTGTCACAGATAACTGCTGATTTGACTTCGAGAGCTAACTTGAAAGTTAACATTTGTGAATGATACCTGAAATATCCTGAAACTCAATAAATGTGGGACAGCTCTGGCCAGGTGCAGTGGCTCACACCTGTAATCCCACCTAGCACTTTGGGAGCCCGAGGCAGGAGGATCACTTGAGGTCAAGAGTTTGAGACCAGTCTGGCCAACATGGTGAAAACTCATCTCTCCCAAAGAAATACAAAAATTAGCCGGGCGTCGTGGTATGCGTCTGTAATTCCAGCTACTTGGAAGGCTGAGGCAGGAGAATTGCTTGAATCCAGGAGATGGGGGTTGCAGTGAGCTGAGATCGCGCCACTGTACTCCAGCCTTGGTGATGGTGAGATTCTGGCTCAAAAAAAAGTGAAAAAGTGGGACAATTCTGATCCATTGACAAAATTTTCTACAATTAGTGAAGATATTCTGGAGAGCCTGTTGGGAAATAGTTTTTTTTTTTGTTTTTTGAGACGGAGTCTTGCTCTGTTGCCCATGCTGGAGTGATGTGATCTCGACTCAGTGCAACTTCTGCCTCCTGGGTTCAAGCAATTCTCCTGTCTCAGCCTCTCTAGTAGCTGGGACTACAGTCACATGCCATCATGCCCGGCTTATTTTTGTATTTTTAGTAGAGATGGGGTTTCGCCATATTGGTCAGGCTGGTCTCGAACTCCCGACCTCAGGTGATCCACCCACCTCAGACTCCCAAAGTGCTGGTCTCCCAGTGGCGTTAGCCACCGGACCCGGCCTGGGAAATAGTTTTTATGGTACTGCAGTTGTTACAGGGATGTCCTGTGTAGATTTTTTTTGAGACAGAGTCTCGCTCTGTCACCCAGGCTGGAGTGCAGTGGCGCAATCTCGGCTCACTGCAAGCTCCGCCTCCCGGGTTCATGCCATTCTCCTGCCTCAGCCTCTCCGAGTAGCTGGGACTACAGGCGCCCGCCACCACGCCCGGCTAATTTTTTGTATTTTTAGTAGAGACGGGGTTTCACCATGGTCTCGATCTCCTGACCTCGTGATCTGCCCGCCTCGGCCTCCCAAAGTGCTGGGATTACAAGCGTGAGCCACCACGCCCAGCCCTGTGTAGATTTTTTAAGCATAGGTAACTGTTTCTCTGATATTCTGAGTTAGTTTTTTGTTGTGGGATAGATACCAGTAAGTTGTATTTTTCAGCCTTCAGGCTCTACACACAGATGATCCTCTCACTTGGGATTATGTGGCAAGGCAAGAATTAGAGATTGAGTCACAGACAGAAGAGCAGCCTACAACGAAACAAGCCAAAGCAGTGGAGGTCAGCCGGAAGGAGGAAAGGTGCTGTGCTGTATATGAAGAGGCAGTGAAGACTCTGCCAACAGGTGAACTTCACCAAACCATGATGTAACGTAGAAGGAATAGTATCCCTGAGTGTGAAACTTAAGCTACCGTTCCCACTGCCAAAATCAGTATTGGGGATGTCTCTGTAATATAGTTTATGATGTGCCTGGCTTTCTTTTTTTTTTTTTTTTTCTGGGAGGCAGAGTCTTGTTCTGTCACCCCGGCTGGAGTTCAGTGGCTTGATTTCGGCTCACTGCAACCTGCACGTCCGGGGTTCAAGCAGTTCTCCTGCCTCAGCCTCCCAAGTAGCTGTGACTACAGGTGCCCGCCACCATGCCCAGCTAATTTTTTTGTATTTAGTAGAGATGAGGTTTCACTGTGTTGCCCAGACTGGTCTTGAACTCCTGAGCTCAGGCGATCCACTTGCCTTGGTCTCCCAAAGTGCTAGGATTACAGGATTACAGGTGTGAGCCACCGTGCCTGGGTTTTTTTTTTTTTTTTTTTTTGAGACAGAGTCTCACTCTGTTGCCCAGGCTGGAGTGCAATGGCGCGATGTCGGCTCACTGCAACCTCCGCCTCCCGAGTTCAAGCGATTCTCCTGCCTCATCCTCCCGAGTAGCTGGGATTACAGGCGTGTGCCACGATGCCTGGCTAATTTTTGTATTTTTAGTACAGACGGAGTTTCACCATGTTGGCCAGGCTGGTCTTGAACTCCTGACCTCAGGTGGTTTGCCCACTTTGGCCTCCTAAAGTGCTGGGATTACACGCATGAGCCACCGCATTTGGCCGTGCCTGGCTTTCTAACTTGCTCTTGGCTTTCTAACTTGGTCTTTCTCTGATGGTAATGGAGCTTTTATGACCTTCCTCCATAGTAGTGGTATTTATGTTCATTTATTTTGGGGGAAACATAGGAAATAATTCCTAAGATTCTTTAATTATTATTTCTTTTTTTTTTTTTTTTTTTGAGGCAGAGTCTCGCTGTCGCCCAGGCTGGAGTGCAGTGGCACAATCTCGGCTCACTGCAGGCTCCGCCCCCCGGGGTTCACACCATTCTCCTGCCTCAGCCTCCCGAGTAGCTGGTACTACAGGCGCCCGCTACCACGCCCGGCTAATTTTTTGTGTTTTTAGTAGAGACGGGGTTTCACTGTGTTAGCCAGAATGGTCTCGATCTCCTGACCTCGTGATCCGCCTGCCTCGGCCTCCCAAAGTGCTGGGATTACAGGCGTGAGCCACCGCGCCCGACCTAATTATTATTTCTTAATTATCTTTGTTTTTTTTTGAGACAGGATCCTGCTGTGTCACCCAGGCTATAGTGCAGTAGCACAATTTCAGCTCACTCCAACCTCTGCCTCCTGGGTTGAAGCAATCCTCCCGCCTGAACCCCCTGAGTAGTTGGGTCTACAGGCACATGCCACCACGCCAGGCCAATTTTAATGTATTTTTTGTAGAGATGGAGTTTCGCCATGTTGCCCAGGCTGGTCTTGAACTGCTGGAATCAAGCGATCTGCATGCCTCGGCCTCCCAACTTGCTAGGATTACCGATGTCCTTAATTATCTTTTTTTTTTTCTTTTTGAGACAGTCTCACTCTGTTGCCCAGGCTGGAGTACAGTGACACGATCTCGGGTTACTGCAACCTCTTCCTCCCAGGTTTAAGCAATTCTCCTGCCTCAGCCTCCCGAGTAGCTGGGATTACAGGTGCATGCCACCATGCCCCACGGATTTTTGTATTTTTAGTAGAGATGAGGTTTCACCATGTTGGCCAGGCTGGTCTTGAACTCCTGACTTCAGGTGATCTGCCTGCCTCAGCCTCCCAAAGTGATGGGATTACAGATGTGAACCACTGTGCCCCGCCCTTAATTATCTTTGGATAGTGATTTAATTTTTATTTTGTAATAATGTAGAATAAAGGCAGAGGGGATATATAACCTGGATAAGGCTTTCAATTTTTATATTTAAGCTGTTACTCAGTGGTTTTCCCCCAGTATTTGAGGTGTTTGATTGGCTGTAGTCAGAGTAAAACTTTTTAAAATCAGGCTGATTTAAACTCTTCTTCAGAGGAGAGTTTTCCCCTTGAAGAGAAGATGTGTGATGACTGTTTTTTTCCTTCTCTTTTAGTAACTTTGATGTGATGAATGTTGAACTAAGTGATCTGATCAACACAATCTTTCTGACTTTTCCAGAGGCCATGTGGAAGTGTTACATCACCTTTTGCTTGGAAAGATTTACTAAGAAGTCAAATAGTGGGTTCCTTAGAGGGAAGGTGAGGTTGTTACATGGTTACATGGTTACAGTGGTTGACTAGATAGTGACTGCCTTCTGAAAGAACAGAAGCACAGCTCTTCTGGTGTCTGGCACAGTTTCTGAGAACTTTTATGCTTAGCCACTCTCTCTCTCCTTGTGGGCGACGTGTCGTTCTAAAGGTCTGAGTCTGGTTTGCCGCCAGGTTAGGAGGGGCTCTCGTGTAACTGGGCTCCGTTCGGTGCAGCTGCCCATTGCATCTATTCATAAGTGAAACCACCATGCAGGAGCAAGTCAGCTTCTTTGAATTTTAAGAAATGCACAAAACTGCTTTTGTTCACGTCAGAGGCCAGAGGCCCCTGCTGGGATCTTTGTAATGAACTGAGGGATTTTTCTGTTTTCAGAGGTTGGAAAGAACCATGACTGTATTCAGGAAGGCACATGAACTGAAGCTTCTGTCAGAATGCCAATACAAGCAGTTGGTAAGGACATGGAGAAAATATTCTGTCCAGTTACAAATACCTTATTCTAGTTGTTTTGTGCCAGAGTCATGTTTTAAATATATATAGTCTTAAGATGAAGGCCATTTGGGAGTTTGGCATATGAAGTGTGTTTATATGTGTTTGCCAGTATTTGGCTTATGCAAAAAATGAAATCTGTACTAGCAAAGGGAGGAATATTATATAGTGAAAAACACTTAGAAGAAGAGTCATGATTTGGGTTTATTTTGTTTGTCCACCCATTCTTTTTTTTTTTTTTTTTTTTTTTTTTGAGACGGAGTCTCACTCCATTGCCCAGGCTGGAGCGCAGTGGCGTAATCTCAGCTCACTGCAACCTCTGCCTCTTGGGTTCAAGTGATTCTTGTGCCTTAGTCCCCCAAGTAGCTGGGATCACAGGTGCATGCCACCACACCCAGCTAATTTTTGTATTTTTGGTAGAGATGGGGTTTCACCATCTTGGCTGGGCTGGTCTCTAACTCCTGACCTCAAGTGATCCGCCTGCCTTGGCTTCCCAAAGTGCTGGGACTACAGGTGTGAGCCACCACGCCTGGCCAAATTTTTGTATTTTTAGTAGGGACAGAGTTTCACTATGTTGGCCAGGCTGGTCTTGAACTCCTGACCTCAAGCGATCTGACTGCCTCAGCCTCCCAAAGTGCTGAGATTACAGGCGTGATCCACCACTCCTGGCCGTGCCTGACTTTCTAACTTGGTCTTTCAGGCGTGAGCCACTGTTCCCAGCCTAGATGATTCATCTTCTGTCAGAAGAAACATATCAAATCGTTTCATCTCTTAGACTGGAGGCTGTATGGGTGGTAGGGAATGCACCTGATTTGCTCACTATTGAATCTAGCATATATAGTGTGCAATAAAAATGCTTGCTGAATGTACTGATTATATACTGCCATTTAATTTTTCACAAATTTGTACAATTGGATTGGTTTTAGTTTTTTTTTTCTCTTTTTCAAATAATGTAGATATAAGCATTTTGAACAGGTAAGATTTCCTTTCGTTCGTGTATTTTTTGGCCCATATTTGTTAATGTAAAAGTCCCAAATTGAAGCATTGAGCACTTTCATGACTCTTGCTACAAAGTGTCAAATTGAATTTCAGAAAAATTGCATTAGTTTATGTTATGTCCAGCTGTGTTTGAATGACTATACCTGTTTCCTTATTTTTAAAAATTTTTTGGAGACAGAGTCTTGCTCTGTCACCCAGCCTGGAGTGTAGTGGCATGATCTTGGCCCACTGCAACTTCCTCCTCCCAGGTTTAAGTGATTCTCCCAAATCATCCTTTCGAGTAGCTGGGATTACAGGCGTGTGCCAACACACCTAGCTAATTTTTGTATTTTTAGTAGAAACAAGGTTTCACCATGTTGGCCAAGCTGGTCTCGAGCTCTTGACCTCAGGTGATCTGCCTGTCTTGGCCTCCCAAAGTGCTGGGATTACAGACGTGAGCCACTGATCCCAGCCTATTTGTTAATTTTCATCCTCTGTTTGGTGAGCATGTGTTCTGGCATAGTGAACTGTTTTGTTTTTATTTATTTATTATTTCTTTGAGGCGGAGTTTCATTCTTGTTGCCCAGGCTGGAGTGCAATGGCATGATCTAGGCTCACCTCAACCTCCGCCTCCTGGGTTCAAGCAATTCTCCTGACTCAGCCTCCCGAGTAGCTGGGATTACAAGCATGCACCACCACGCCTGGCTAATTTTGTATTTTTAGTAGCGACAGGGTTTCTCCGTGTTGGTCAGGCTGGTCTCGAACTCCCAACCTTAGGTGATCTGCCTGCCTCAGCCTCCCAAAGTGCTGGGATTACAGGCGTGAGCCACCGTGCCCGGCCATGAACTGTTTTATTAAAAACTTACGCCGGGCATGGTGGCTCACGCTTGTAATCCCAGCACTTTGGGAGGCCAAGGTGGGTGGATCATCTGAGGTCAGGAGTTCGAGACCAGCCTGGCCAACATGGTGAAACCCCATTTCTACTGAAGTACAAAAAATTAGCCGGGCGTGGCGATGGGCGCCTGTTGTCCCAGCTACTCGGGAAGCTGAGGCAGGAGAATTGCTTGAACCCAGGAGGTGGAGTTTGCAGTGAGCCGAGATCATTGCGCCACTGTACTCCAGACTGGGTTACAGAGCAAAACTCTTGTCTCCAAACAAAAACGAAAACAAAAACAAAAAAACCTAACTTACAGTCTAAATTCTTTTTTTTTTTGAGACCCAGGCTGGAGTGCAGTGGCGCGATCTCAGCTCACTGCAAGCTCCGCCTCCTGGGTTCACGCCATTCTTCTGCCTTAGCCTCTCCGAGTAGCTGGGACTGCAGGCACTTGCCACCATGCCCGGCTAATTTTTTTGTATTTTTAGTAGAGACGGGGTTTCACCGTGGTCTCGATCTCCTGACCTCGTGATCCACCCGCCTCAGCCTCCCAAAGCTCTGGGATTACAAGCGTCAGCCACCGTGCCCGGCCTACAGTCTGAATTCTTTAGGTTCTCTGGTTTTTACGTCTTCCTTGTTTTTGGATAACCCTCATGGGTAGGAGCAGTGAAAATAGGAGAAATTCTTTTTTTTTTTTTTTTTTTTTGGGGGGGGGTCCGCCCTTTCGCCCCGGGTGGGGTGGAGGGGTGGAGGCTCAGGGCACTGCAAGCTCCCCCGCCCGGGTTCATGGGAGTCTCGCTCTGTCGCCCAGGCTGGAGTGCAGTGGTGCAATCTCGGCTCACTGCAAGCTCCGCCTCCCGGGTTCACGCCATTCTCCTGCCTCAGCCTCTCCGAGTAGCTGGGACTACAGGCGCCTGCCACCACGCCCGGCTAATTTTTTTGTATTTTTAGTAGAGATGGGGTTTCACCGTGGTCTCGATCTCTTGACCTCGTGATCCACCCGCCTCGGCCTCCCAAAGTGCTGGGATTACAAGCGTGAGCCACCGCGCCCGGCCGAAAATAGGAGAAATTCTAAATCGTTCACTTTGTGCCTGTTTAACAGCCATGGAAAATTTGTTTTGATACCTATAAATTATCACATAGCTCATTTCTTCTTTTTTTTTTTTTTTTTTTTTTTTGAGATACAGTCTTGCTCTGTCGCCGAGGTTGGAGTGCAGTGGCGTGATCTCGGCTCACTGCAATCTCCGCCTCCTGGGTTCAAGCGATTCTTCTGCCTAAGCCTTCTGAGTAACTGGGATTACAGACGCACACCACCACACCCAGCTAATTTTTGTATTTTTAGTAGAGATGGGGTTTCACCATGTTGGCCAGGATGGTCTTGATCTCCTGAGCTCGTGATCTGGCCGCCTCGGCCTCCCAAAGTGTTGGAGTTACAGGTGTGAGCCACCACACCCAGCCTCTTTTTTATTTTAAATTGTGGTGGAAAGGTTGGTGAAATTCTTGCCTCAAATGAGGTTTTTATTTGTCTCCATTTACATAGATTGTTTGGGTTTCAGTAATTAATTTTCCAGTCATCCTTCATCTTGTCTAGATTGTTTCGTTGCTGTGTCATAACTTACTGAGAGAAGCTCTGGAAGTGGCAGTAGCTGGAACTGAATTGTTTAGAGACTCTGGGACAATGTGGCAGCTGAAGCTGCGGGTGCTGATCGAGTCAAAGAGCCCTGACATAGCCATGCTTTTTGAAGAAGCCTTTGTGCACCTGAAACCCCAGGTCAGTGAGCTGGATCTTTTGTATTCATTATATTTGGGAAACCTTTTAAGACTAGCCAAGGCTCTTTTGGAATGTAGTTGGCTATTGAGAGCCAACTCTAGAGTGGCATTTGCCATTAAGTGGCGATGGTTCATAGGTTAAGAGTAGAAGAATTTGCTTCTATTTAATCTCCTTTATTTGAAAGTTGACAAAATTATATAAAACTTCCTATTCTATTTAGATATCTTATAAAGTTAGAAATACCAGTAGAATATTAATTGCCCTTGCTGAATATAAGCCCAACTTTTTTTTTTTTTTGAGATGGAGTCTTGCTCTGTTGCCCATGCTGGAGTGCAGTGGTGTGATCTCAGCTCACTGCAATCTCCGTCTCCCGGGTTCAGGCAATTCTCCTGCCTCAGCCTCCCGAGTAGCTGGGAGTACAGGCGTGCACCATCACACCCGACTAATATTTTCTATTTTAGTAGAGACAGGATTTCTCCATGTTGGCCAGGCTGGTCTGGAACTCCTAGCCTCAAGTGATCTGCCCGCCTTGGCCTCCCAAAGTGCTGAGATTACAGGCGTGAGCCATGGTGTATGGCCAGATTCACTTTGCAGTGAATTTTTTATATTAGTAGGAAAAATGTATTCCAGAAGATAAAGTAGGAAAAAAACTACTGCTCATTTGGTGTTGCTTTCTTTTTCCTTTTTTTTTTTTTTGAGACAAAGTCTTGTTCTGTTGCCCAGGCTGGAGTGCAGTGGTGCAAACTTGGCTCACTGCAACCTCCGCCTCCCAGGTTCAAGCGATTCTCCTGTCTCAGTCTCCCACCACCATGCCCAGCTAATTTTTGTATTTTTAGTAGAGACATGGTTTTGCCATGTTGGCCAGGCTGGTCTTGAACTCCTGGCCTCAAGTGATCCACCTGCCTCCGTCTTTAAAGTGCTGGGATTACAAATGTGCACCACCATGCCTCGCCTTTGCTGCTCATTTGTATGTACCTCTGGGACATGAATGAAGATCAGACACTTCAGCCTAGATTACTTAGTTCTTGTGTTGTGGGTCTTAGACAGCAGAGACATGATCTGGGTAGCTGTGGGTCTAACTGTGTGGTTTGTTAATTGCTTACTTAACTAAAAGATGATTGATGATAACTACGTGAAATATTTCCCAGTAGAAAGGAACTAAAATTCACAGAAGAGTGTTGCCCTGAGTGACTTGGTCAGAAGGCTGGCTGTGTTCTGGCGTGCCATTCCTGCTGGGCAATGAGAATTCTGTCACAATGAGGACTGTTTGGGAATGAATCCCTATTTTACATATTGATTATCTTAGGAGGAACCTGCCTTTTTAACTAGTTTTCAGAGCATAAGACTAAACTGTCATTTTATAGCATAAAAAAATTGATACATAATATTTTACACATTTATAGGGTACATGCGATGTTTTATTATATGCTGTTTTCTAACTAACATTTTTTAAACTGGGAGTAGGTTTGTCTGCCATTGTGGATTTCCTGGGCAGAGTGGAGTGAAGGTGCCAAAAGCCAAGAAGACACTGAGGCAGTCTTTAAGGTATAGGCTCCGTGTTCTAAGTCTCGTGGTGTGGGGAATGGCAGAAGTTTCCCTGGTTGGTCAGCTCTAGTATTGCAGGTGCACCTAAAGCACTATGGAGTGGCCTCAGGTGGTTCTGGGAAAATCTTTTTTGATATCTATAAGTTTTCTCACATAGTTTCTTTCTTTTTTCTTTTAAATTGTAGAAAGCTCTCTTAGCTGTCATAGGTGCCGACTCAGTAACCCTGAAGAATAAGTACCTGGATTGGGCTTATCGAAGTGGTGGCTACAAAAAGGCCAGAGCTGTGTTTAAAAGGTACTCACAGACGTTCATAGTTGTTACTAGTCTCTCTACCCCATACTCAGCCGCTCATACCCAGATTATTTGAATCACAAATAGTATCTGAGGGAGTAATCCAATACACTTTTTCTTTTTTTTTTTTTTTTAAGATGGAGTCTTGCTCTGTTGCCCAGGCTGGAGTGCAGTGGCACAATCTCAGCTCACTGCAATCTCCGCCTTCTGCTTTCAAGTGATTCTCCTGCCTCGGCTTCCCGAGTAGCTAGGATTACAGGCGCCTGCCACCACACCTGGCTAATTTTTAAATTTTAGATTTTAAAGACAAGGTTTCACCATGTTGGCCAGGCTGGTCTCAAACTCCTGACCTCAGGTGATCTGCCCGCCTCAGCCTCCCAAAGTGCAGGGATTATAGGCATGAGGCACCACACCTGACCCAATACACTGTTTCATTTTCCTTTTTTTTTTTGAGACAGAGTTTCACTCTTGTCACCCAGCCTGGAGTACAGTGGTGAGATCTTAGCTCACTGCAATGTCCACTTCCTGGGTTTAAGTGATTCTCCCGCCTTAGCCTCCTGAGTAGCTGGGATTACAGATGTGCGACACCACGCCTGGCTAATTTTGTAATTTAGTAGAGATAGGGTTTCATCACGTTGGCCAGGCTGGTCTCGAACTGCTGATCTCAAGTGATTTGCTTGACTTGGCCTCTCAAAGTGCTGGGATTACAGGCATGAGCCAGTGCATTTGGCCTCCAATAAACTTTTTCAAAAAGTAATGTTTCCCTTCCTTTTTTGAGACAGGTTCTCGCTCTGTCACCCAGGTTAGAGTGCAGTGGCACAATCATGGCTCACCGAAGCCTTGACCTTCTGGGCTCAAGCAGTCCTCCCACTTCAGCCTCCCAAATGTCTGGGTCTACAGGCATGTACCACCATGTCCAGCTAACTTAAAATATTTTTTTTTTTTTGTAGAGACTGAGTCTCACAGCATTGTTCAGCCTGGTCTCGAACTCCTGGACTCAAGCAGTCCTCCTGCCTCAGCCTCCCAAAGTGCTAGGATTATAAGTGTGAGCCACCATGCCTGGCCTTCCTTTTCTTTTTTTTGAACAATAAAAGCAGTTCATTGTGGTGGGGGAAAATATAACCATGATAATTTATTACATCATCAAAGGAAAAATTATTGTTAACATATAATTTTAAAATTTGTTTTTATGTAGTTGAGATTATAGTATAACTGTAATTTTATTTATGATTTAAAAAAAAATTTTTTTTTTTTTTGAGATGGAGTCTCACTGCGTTGCCCAGGCTGGAGTGCAGTGGTACAGTCTCGGGTCACTGCAACTTCTGCCTCCCGGGTTCAAGCGATTCTCCTGCCTCAGCCTCCTGAATAGCTGGGATTACAGGCATGTGCCATGATGCCTGGCTAATTTTTTATATTTTTAATAGATAAGGGTTTTTGCCATGTTGACCAGGCTGGTCTCGAACTCCTGACCTCTGGTGACCTGCCTGCCTTGGCCTCCCAAAGTGTTGGGATTACAGGTGTGAGCCACTGTGCCTGGCCTAAATCTTTTTTTTTCCTTTGAGACAGAGTCTTGCTGTGTTGCCCAGGCTGAGTGTAGTGGTGCCATCTTGGCTCACTGCAAACTCTGTCTTCGTGGTTCAAGCGATTCTTGTGCCTTAGCTTCCCAAGTAGCTGGGACTACAGGTGTGCGCCACCACACCCAGGTAATTTTTTTATTTTTAGTAGAGATGGGGTTTCACTGTGTTGCCCAGGCTGGTCTTGAACTCCTGGGCCCAAGCAGTCTGCCCAGCTGAGCCTCTCAAAGTGCTGGGATTACAGGCATGAGCTACCATGCCTGGCCATGCCCCGCTAATTCTTAAATTTTTTTGTAGAGTCGGGGTCTCGCCTTGTTGCTTAAACTGATCTTGACCTTATGGCTTCCAGTGATCTTCCTGCCTTGGCCTCCCAAAGGGCTGGGATTGTAGGTGTGAGGCACTGTGCCCAGCCAAAAATTCTTTATAAACATCATTTATTAAACATAGCTAGGC
>NW_026652285.1:13689644-13744409 GCF_009828535.3 Hylobates moloch | reverse complement strand
GCCCAGGCTGGATTCTTGGCTCACTACAACCTCCGCCTCCTAGGTTCAAGCAATTCTCCTGCCTCAGCCTCCTGAGTAGCTAGGATTACAGGCATGCACCACCATGCCTGGCTAAGTTTTACATTTTTAGTAGGGACAGGGTTTCACCATGTTGGCCAGGCTGGTCTTGAACTCCTGACCTTGTGATCCACCTGCCTCGGCCTCCCAAAGTGCTGGGATTACAGGTGTGAGCCACCGTGCCTGGTCCTAATTTTTGTATTTTTAGTAGAGACTGGTTTCACCATGTTGGCCAGGCTGGTCTCAACTCCTGATCTTGTGATCTGCCCGCCTTGGCCTCCCAAAGTATTGGGATTACAGGCGTGAGCCACTGCGCCCGGCAATAATACTTTTTTTTTTTTTTTTTTTGAGACAGAGTCTCGCTCTGTCGCCCAGGCTGGAGTGCAGTGGCGCGATCTTGGCTCACTGCAAGCTCCGCCTCCTAGGTTCACGCCATTCTCCTGCCTCAGCCTCCTGAGTAGCTGGGACTACAGGCACCCGCCACCACGCCTGGCTAATTTTTTGTATTTTTAGTAGAGACAGGGTTTCACTGTGTTAGCCAGGATGGTCTCGATTTCCTGACCTCATGATCTGCCTGCCTCGGCCTCCCAAAGTGCTGGGATTACAGGTGTGAGTCACCGTGCTCGGCAAGAATACATTTTTAAAAATAGGTGGAGAATGAGCAGTTTTTCTTTGTAAAGTTAGTTACAGCTATTCTGCTAGGTACATAATTCATCAGCATTTTAATCTAATACTTGTAGTCGTGCTAAGAGATATTATGCTTGTTTTATAGGTGAGGAAATGTTTAAAGTCAAAGGGTTTAAAAACTTGCTGAAGGTCATATAACTAGTATTTATTTTAAGGTGGATATAACAAATAAGTACCAGAGCCCAGATATTCAAAAGGAAGAAATCTTTACTCAAAGCGAATAGAACCTTCGCTGTTTCTTTAATTCCCACTCATTCCTCAAGACTTTCAAATACTGTTTTCTGTGAAGCTGCCCATGTCCCCCACTTTTTTCTAATAGCGCTTTTCTCCATGCTACTACAGCAAAGTGCTTTTATATTTCACATACGTACTTCACTCTGTTGAGTGGCTTTGATTTTTTCCTGGAAAAGTTGAGAGCCAAATTGTGTTCATGTTAAACTCTTCCCCTTCAAATACCTGACAGACAATAGTTGCTTAACAATATGGTTAGAATGAATTTGTTATGTTATAAATCAGGCTTTTGAGGCAAGATTTCTATCTTTGTCAGGAATCCTGCAATATGGCGAACGTAAGAGAATATTATGAGAGGGCTTTGAGAGAGTTTGGATCCGCAGATTCTGGTAAGTAAACCCTTAATTTGTGACCAATTAGTATGGTTAGAACAGTGTTTCTTGGCTGAGCACAGTGGCTCATGCCTGTAATCCCAGCACTTTCGGAGGCCAAGGCAGGCAGATCACTTGAGGTCAGGAGTTCGAGACCAGCCTGGCCAATATGGTAAAACCCCGTCTCTACTAAAATAAAAATTAGCCGGACATGGTGGTGCGCACCTGTAATCCCAGCCTGGGAGGCTGAGGCAGAAGAATCACTTGAGCCTGGGAGACGGAGGTTGCAGTGAGCTGAGATTGTGCCATTGCACTCCAGCCTGGGCAACAACAGTGAAACTCCATCTCAAAAACAAACAAACAAAACTGTTTCTTAGTTGGTTTTTTTTTTGCATCATAACCCTCTTTTAAAATAAAACTTGTTTCCTTCCTCTGCCTCCTCAGTTGCTTTGTGTATACTAATTTTATCATTTCAAGATCCTAAGTTCAGGGGTCCATGGGTCGTCTGTTAAGAACCCTGGATTTCTCAGGAGTCTGAGACCAGCCTGGGCAACATATTTAGATCTGCATCTCTACAAACAATAATAAAAAAAAAGTAACTGGGTATGGTGGTGCATGCCTGTGGTCCCAGCTACACAGCAGGCTGAGGTGGGAGGATTGTTTGGGCCCCAGGATGTTGAGGCCGCAATGACTGTGATGCCACCACTGTACTCCAGCCTGGGCGATACAATGAGACCCTGTCTCAAAAACCAAAACCCAAAACACCCCCTCTGGATTAGAGAAAGATTTGCATGATTTTGTTCTCTTAAAAAAAATGTATTTAGAGTTACATGAAAGGGGTAAATGTGAGATGCTCATTGGCGTCTGTTGTTGACTATCTCCACATTGCCCTCATTTGTAGGATTTGTGCAACATACTTCTGGATATAAATATGTCATGTAAAATCTGTGGACCTTATTTATGAACTCATAAACATTGATTTGTTTATTTTTATTTTGTTTTGAGACAGTCTCACTGTCACCCAGGCTGGAGTGCAGTGGCGCAATCTTGGCTCACTGCAATCTCTGCCTCCCAGATTCAAGCGATTCTCATGCCTCAGCCTCCCAAGTAGCTGGGAGTACAGGCACGCATGCCACCATGCCTGGCTAATTTTTGTATTTTCAGTCGAGATGGAGTTTCGCCATGCTGGCTAGGCTGGTCTTGAACTCTTGACCTCAGGTGATCCGCCCGCCTTTGCCTCCCAAAGTGCCGGGATTACAAGTGTGAACCACTGTGCCTAGCCAAAAAGTTTAGTATTTTTGAGTTCATTAAATAAAAAGACTTTTATGATTGATGTGAAGGTTTTCTACTGGGAAAAAAAAACAAAACTGGTGAGGCACAGTGGCTCACGCCTGTAATCCCAGCACTTTGGAAGGCCAAGGTAGAAGGATTGCTTGAGCCCAGGAGTTCAAGACTAGTCTGGGCAATATAGTGAAACTCTGTTTCTACAAAAAATTAAAAAATTAGCCAAATATGGTGGTGTGCCTGTGGTCCCAGCTGTCCTGGAGGCTGAGGCAGGAGGGTCACTTGAACTCAGGAGGTTGAGACTGTAGTAAGCCATGTTCCCGCCACTACACTCTAGCCTGGGCAATACAGTGAGACCCTGTCTCAAAAAAAAAAAAGAAAAAAGGAAAAAACACACAAAAACAAAACAAAACCTGCCACTATAGTTTAAAGAAGCTAAAAGAGGTATTGTTAAACAAAGTGTCCTAGGGAAGTAACAGTGAGAAGTTAAATTTCTTAGAAATCTTGAGTTGATATTTAATAAGGTTACCTAATAACACTCTGTCAGTTATCTAATTGTATGTTTTTTTTTTAAAGATCTTTGGATGGATTATATGAAAGAAGAATTGAACCACCCGCTTGGTAGACCTGAGAACTGTGGACAGATCTACTGGCGAGCAATGAAAATGTTGCAGGGAGAGTCAGCAGAGGCATTTGTAGCTAAACATGCTATGCATCAGACTGGCCGTTTGTGAAGACCAAGAATACAGTCAGTTTTGTGAAACAGTATTGCAAGCGAGCCCTGTGGGCAAATTTGTATTGAGTCCATCTGTAATTTGCTCAGTGATGGCAGACAAGATGGCTCTCTGGTTTTGAGACACATTTTAATTTTATGTTAACTTGTTAAATGTTTTTTAAAAATTAAAAAATTTTTATAATTGAGACGGGGTCTTGCTCTGTTGCCCTGGCTGGTCTTGAACTCCTGGACTCAAGTGACCTTCTTACTTCAGACTCCTGAGTAGCTGGGATTATAGGCGCACGACACCATGCTCAGTTTGATGTGCTAATCTGATTCCAGGAAAGAGAACTGCTGATTTAATGTTGAGGTCCGATCTACCACAGGTCCTAAATGTTTCCCAAAATACATGGAAAGCATATGACTGGGTTTTTTTTTTTTTAATTATCCCAGGTCATGCACGAGTATCTCTAATATCAACATAAGAGGCAGTTAAAATGAAGGAGAAAGTGGCCGGGCATGGAGGCTCACACCTGTAATCCCAGCACTTTGGGAAGGCTGAGGCAGGTGGATCACCTGAGGTCAGGAGTTTGAGACTAGCCTGGCCAACATGGTGAAACCCTGTCTCTACTAAAAATACAAAAATTAGCCAGGTGTGGTGGTGGGTGCCTGTAATCCCAGCTGCCTGGGAGGCTGAGGCAGAAGAATCTCTTGAATTCGGGTACTGTGGCAGGGACTTTACAATATCATGTATCTTGTAAGTTATTCTCAAATATGAGAGGGGTTCTCTTTTTTTCCATCTTCTTCTTCTCATTTAAATCTGTCAGGCAACATATTCATAACTTTTATTTCATATTTGAAATGTTTCTCACATAGTTTCAGAAACTTTAACATTTGGACAGAATCTACTTATTGTACATTATCAAATATATACCTAGAACGAATCCCTAAATGTTCTGACTAGTCTAATACCTGTCTACTCTAGATAGTATGCTTCTATTTATTTTTTTGATATGTAAACTTTATTTTTTGATATTTTTGATAGAAAATTGAATATTCTAAAGAGAAACAGCAGCTCTGGTGGTGTTTGTTCATTCATTAACTACCTTTAGAGAGAATGCAGAACTAAAAATATTAGATTTTTGAAAAAATAGAGTTGGAAAATTTGTCACAATGCATTTTTCTTTTCCTCCTAGTTTTAAATCACAGCTTACGAATTTAGATAGGATATACACTTAATGATGCATCATTTATGCATCTCATTGTTTTCCCATTGTTCTGTTGACTGGTAAAAGACGTTCTTTTTTTTCAGTCACTTATATTTTAAGTTTGGCTTTGGAACTAAGTGATTTTTTTTACTTGAATTGTAAAATGATATTTTTTATTTTATATCCTGCAATCTTGTGGGGTTGAAGTATAATTTATATTTCCATGTCTAGGCAAATAAATAAACTGTGATAGTCCATTCTAGAAGCTGAGATCCTGAATTGTTACCTGTTATATCTGTTAATGCCCAGGGAGGACCCTATAAGATAGATCTGAGAATGTTCCCAGTGCATGCACATTTTTCTTTACTAGAATTTATATTCCAGATTCTTGTCTGGTCACCCACCCTAGACAGAGCTCTTGGGATCCTCAGGGCCTTTTTTACTTAAAATACAGACTGTAGTAAGATCCTGGTCTGACCTCCCTGCTTCTTTTCTCCTGACCACATTAAAAGTTTGCCCTATAGTCATTTCAGGGTTCAAGTGAGAAGGAAGCATGAACCAACAACAAGAACACTTGACCCTTTTCTTCATCTTCCTCATCAAGGTTTACCTTCACTACTGAACCCTATTACTATCTCATTGTGACATTGGGTTTGAAATTACAGAGCTTCCCTAAGTAAGAGTGTGTGGGAGATACATACTATTCAACTCTCTGTGAACAATTGTTTCCCCAGTAATTTTGTTCCTTTTGACCCGGTGGGTTCAATAGCAACTCAAAGATTAACATCAGAGGGTTGGCCGGGCGTGGTGGCTCACGCCTGTAATCCCAGCACTTTGGGAGGCCGAGTCGGGCGGATCACGAGGTCAGGAGATCGAGACCATCCTGGCTAACATGGTGAAACCCTGTCTCTACTAAAAATACAAAAAATTAGCCAGGCGAGGTGGCGGGCGCCTGTAGTCCAGGCTACTCGGGAGGCTGAGGCAGGAGAATGGTGTGAACCCTGGGGGGAGGAGCCTGCAGTGAGCCAAGATCGCACCACTGCACTCCAGCCTGGATGAAAGAGCGAGACTCCGTCTCAAAAAAAAAAAAAAAATACATCAGAGGGTTACATAAATTCCTGCTCGTAGTTTTGGCAGAGAACTTCTTCAGTCTTTAGGGTCTAGCTAGGACCAGTGAGTTGGCCATTTCAGCCTCTCAAGATTAAGAATGTCTCAGTATTCCTCCCAGAGGCACTAAGATGAATTAAGAAAGTGTGTCATTTTAAGTTTACCGCTAAGACCCTATATTATTAACTTTCTTTAATCCATTTCTTTTTTTTTGAGATGGAGTCGTGCAGTGGTGCTATCTCAGCTCACTGCAACTGCCACCTCCTGGATTCAAGCAATTCTTCTGCCTCAGCCTCCCAATAACCTAGGATTACAGGTGCCTGCCACCACACCTAGCCTTTTTTTTTTGTTGTTGTTGTTGAGACCAAGTCTCCCTCTTGCTGAGGCTGGAGTGCAGTGGCGCGATCTTGGCTCTCTGCAGCCTCCACCTCCCAGACTCAAGTGATTCACCTGTCTCAGCCTCCTGAATAGCTGGGAATACAGACGTGCACCACCACACCCAGCTAATTTTGTATTTTTAGTAGAAACAGAGTTTCACCATGTTGGCCAGGCTGGTCTTGAACTCCTGACCTCAAGTGATCCGCCTGCCTTGGCCTCCCAAAGTGCCGGGATTACAGGTGTGAGCCACCAAGCCTGGCCAATTTTTGTATTTATTTATTTATTTTTTTTGAAACGGAGGTTTGCTCTTGTTGCGCAGGCTGGAGTGCAATGGCGTGATCTCCGCTCACTGCAACCTCTGCCTCCCGGGTTCTCCTGCCTCAGCCTCCCAAGTAGCAGGGATTACAGGCGCCTGCCATCACACCCAGCTAATTTTTTCTTGAACTCCTGACCTCAGGTGATCTGCCCACCTTAGCCTCCCAAAGTGCTGGAATTACAGGCGTGAGCTACTGCACCCAGCCTCCTTTAATCTATTTCTTATTTCAAATTAAGGTAATCTTATTTTTCTCCTAAGCCTATCACACAGGGTTGTAAGAAGGACCCTAAACACCAGTATATGATGCCAGCAGTATAAATATTTGCTTCTAAAATCTATTGTCAAATTCTTAAAAGATAACACAGGCCCAGCATGGTGGCTCACACCTATAATCCCAGCACTTTGGTGGCTGAGGTGGGTGGATCACTTGAGGCTAGGAATTTGAGAGTGCCCTGGCCAACAGGGCAAAACCCTTTCTCTACAAAAAATACAAAAATCAGCCAGGCGAGGTGGTGTACACCTGTAATTCCAGCTACTTGGGTGACTGAGGCAGGAGAATCCCTTGGACCCAGGAGGCAGAGGTTGCAGTGAGCTAAGATTGTGCTACTGCACTCCAGCCTGGGCAAGAGTGTGACTCTGTCTCAAAAAACAGAAAAAAGATGATAAATCTTTGTTGGTCCATAACGTTAGTTAGTAGAAGTTAATATCTTAAATCATACACAAAAGTATCTCTCCTCCATTTACATTCTTTGTACTATTTCAGTTTGACTGGGTCCCGGATCTGTACAGGTCTAGTCTGGGAGTCTTCCACTAGAATTCACGTTCTTTTTGCACTGCCAAAGTTACAGTATGTCTGCTCCTGAGCCCAATATATTTCATTCCTCAAAGTTCAAGGGGTATCAAGATAAAAATACCATAGTAGTATAGCCCAAAAGTTAGTTCAGTCAAATAAATGCCTGAGTTGATTATGACGTTTGTAGTAATTTATAAACTAAACCAAGATATGAGCATTATCTGTTCAAAAGAAGTTGGTGTTTCAGGGTCTTTTATATTTTAGACCTACAGTTGTCTTAAGTCACTTGCAGAAACTTGTTAGTGGAAGGAGCTGATAGAAAAACATGGGCCATTAAATTGTTGTTAGTTCTTTTTTTTTTTTTTTTTTTTTTTATGAGACGGAGTCTCGCTCTGTCACCCAGGCCGGAGTGCAGTGGCGCCATCTCAGCTCACGCTGAGCTCCATCTCAGCTCCGCCTCCTGGGTGCACGCCATTCTCCTGCTTGAGCCTCCCGAGTAGCTGGGATAGGTGCGTGCCACCACGCCTGGCTAATTTTTTGTATTTTTAGTAGAGACGGGGTTTCACCATGTTAGCCAGGATGGTCTCTATCTCCTGACCTCGTGATCCGCCCGACTCGGCCTCCCGAAGTGCTGGGATTACAGGCGTGAGCCACCGCGCCCCGCCGTTTTTTTTTTTTTTTTTTTTTTTTGAGACAGAGTCTCACACTGTCGCCCAGGCTGGAGTGTAGTGGCGTGATCTCGGCTCACTGCAACCTCTGTCCCCCAGGTTCAAGAGATTCTCCTGCCACAGCCTCCCTAGTAGCTGGGATTATATGCATGCCCTACCATATCCAACTAATTTTTGTATTTTTAGTAGAGACAGGGTTTCACCATGTTGGCCAGGCTGGTGTCAAACTCCTGACCTCAAGTGATCCTTCCACCTTGGCCTCTCAAAGTGTTGCAATTATAGGCGTGAGCCACTGCGCTCAGCCTTCTTTTTCTAAGAGACAGGGTCTTGCTCTGTTGCCCAGGCTGGAGCGCAAGTGGCTGCTCACTGCAGCCTCTAACTCCTGGCCTCAAACAATCTTAGCCTCCTGAATAGCTGGGACTACAGGCGCATGCCACCATGCCTGGCTAATTTTGAAATTTTCGTAGAGGCAGTATCTTGCTATGTTGCCCAGGCTGGTCTCAAACTCCTGGCCTCAAGTGATCCTTTCAGATTGGCTTCCCAACGTTCTGGGATTACAGGTGTGAGCCACCACGCCTGGCCTTTATTTTCTTTACAGAAGGTCTGATATAATGCCTTATGTCCTTTCCAGCTCTTGTTTCTGGTACTCCAGTTTTGAATTTTTCATGGATTTTGACCAGGCACTATGGCCAATTAGAATAAATCTCTTGCCTTTGTGTAGTTGTATATGCTAGCAGGATTCTAGGGGTTCTTATGCTGTCCTACCAATTTTGGAATTATCTTTTTTTTGTTGCTGTTTTTTTGCAATGGAGTGTAGCTTTGTCGCTCAGGCTGGAGTGCAGTAGCGCGATCTCGGCTTAGTGCAACCTCCTCTTCCCAGGTTCAAGCAATTCTCATGCCTCAGCCTCCTGAGTAGCTGGGATTACAGGCATCAGCCACCATGCCCAGCTAATTTTTGTATTTTTAGTAGAGACAGGGTTTCACCATGTTGGTCAGGCTGATCTTGAACTCCTGACCTCAAGTGAACCGCTTTCCGTGGCCTCCCAAAGTGCTGGGATTACAGGCGTGTGCCACCGTGCCTATCCCCAATGTTGGAATTCTCTGGTAACAACTCTTGAGTGCTGAGTGCATCTCCATGGACTAAAATGCATCATGAAAAAGTTTTAAATCTGAGTTGCTTCCGAGTGTTTACGAGGGCCAAACGAAGCAAAATGTCACCTCTTTCTCGCCCTTATTCCTCTTCTATTCCTGGTCTTCTGTTAGTAGCTGGAGAAAAATCCCCTCAAAGGATACCTGAATTACAACTTTTATTAGGGTTATTTTCAAGTATGTATTTTTATTTCATTTTTATTTTTTGAGACAAAGTCTTGCTCTGTCACCCAGGCAGGAATATAGTGGCATGATCTTGGCTCACTGCAACCTCCGCCTCCCAGGTTCAAGCAGTTCTTGAGCCTCAGCCCCCCCCAGTAGCTGGGATTACAGGCACCTGCCACCACACCCAGCTAATATTTTTTTTTTTTTTAGTAGAGACAGGGTTTCACCTATTGGCCAGGCTGGTGTCAAACTCCTGACCTCAGGTGATCCACCCGCCTCAACCTCCCAAATTGCTGGGATTACAGGTGTTAGCCACCATGCCTGGCCTTATTTTTATTTTTTGAGACAAGGTCTCGCTTTGTCACCGAGGCTGGAGTGTAGTGGCGCAATGATAGGTCACTGATGGATTGAACTGGTGGACTAAAGGGATCCTCCTGCCTCAGCCTCCTGAGTAGCTGGGACTACAGGCATGTACTGTCGCACCTCAGTAATTTTTTGAATTTTTGTAGAGTCAGGGTCTCACCATCTTGCCCAGGCCAGTTTTGAACTCCTATCTTCAAGTGATCCTCCCACCTCGACATCCTGAAGTGCTGAGATTACAGGAATGAGCGAGCCCCCATGCCCAGCCTCAATTTTTTTTTTTTTTTTTGAGACTGAGTTACGCCCTGTCGCCAGGCTGGAGTGCAGTGGCGCGATCTCGGCTCACTGCAACCTCTAACTCCTTGGTTCAAGCAATTCTCCTGCCTCAGCCTCCCGAGTAGCTGGGATTATAGGCACGCAGTACCACGCCCAGCTAATTTTTGTATTTTTAGTAGAGAAGGGGTTTCACCATGTTGGCCAGGATGGTCTCGATCTCCTGACCTTGTGATCCACCTGCCTCAGCTTCCCAAAGTGCTGGGATTACAGGTGTGAGCCACCGTGCCTGGCTCATTTTTATTTTTAGTAGGTTGATAAGTCAATGTGCCTTTTTTGACTATTTATTTATTTATTTTTGAAACGGAGTCTTGCTTTTTTGCCCAGGCAAGAGTGCAGTGGTGCCATCTCGACTCACGGTAACCTCTGCCTCCCGGGTTCAAGCTATTCTCCTGCCTCAGCCTCCTGAGTAGGTGGGATTACAGGCACATGCCACCACGCCCGGTTAATTTTTGTATTTTTGGTAGAGACGGGGTTTCACCATGTTGGTCAGGCTGGTCTCGAACTCCTGACCTCGTGTTCTGCCCACGTCGGCTTCCCAAAGTGCTGGGATTACAGGTGTGAGCCACTGCGTCCAGCTGACTTTTTGTTTTTGATGCAACCTAAGCTTTTAAATTAGTAATCTTCCTTTTCTAAACCTCCCCCCTTTTAAGCATTTATTTTTACAATAAGAAGGCCTGCATCTATATTTTTGGGGGTGCATTTCATTTCCATAGTGTGCAATATCCTAGGCACTATACTAAGCCCTCGGGTATATAATGGTGAACAAAATGGATGAAGGCCCTGCCTTTATGGAGCTTAGTGTTTAGGGGAGAAAGACATAATCATTTAATAAATATGAAATAAGTGCTGGGAAAGAAAAGCATAAGAAAACTGTGAGTGTATAAAACAGGAGAACCAGCTTTCTTTCATTTGAGGTGTTAGATTTGGGAATAATGATGATCAGGGAAGCATCTGAAGAAATAAGCTGAGATTCGAAAGAAGTGTACAGAAGTAAAATGGGGTGGGAGGATGAACAAATAGGTGGTTCTAGTTAAAGGGAATATTACGTATACAGCATTTGATGCCAGAGTAGCTGTGTGGAAAGAGCAAGGAGAGTGGTATGAGAAGAGGCTGGAGCAGATGGCCAGGGCCAGATAGTGCATTGTCTTCAAGGTAATTTAAGGATGTTGGTCTTAAGAAAGTCGTTCGTTCTTTTTTTTTTTTTTTTTGTTCCTCTAAGAGGTGGGGTCTTGTTCTGTCACCCACACGGGAGTGCAGTGATGCATTCATAGCTTACTGCATCCTCGAACCTCCAGGCTCCATTGTCTTACTTTATTTTTTATTTTACTTTTTAGAGATGAGGATTTTCCCTGTCGCTGAGGCGGCAGTACAGTGGTGTGATCATGGCTCAACTACAGCCATGAACTCCTGGGCTCAAGTAACCCTCCTGTCTTAGCCTCCTGAGTAGCTGGTACTACAGGCACATGCTACCATGCGCCAGTTATTTTATTTTATTAAAAAAAGTTTTTTTAGGAGACAGGGTCTCACTTCATCACCCAGGCTGGATTGCAATTGTGCGATCATGACTCACTTTACCCTTGACCTCCTGGCCTCAAGTGATCCTCCTGCCTCAGCCTACCGAATAGCCTAGGACCACAGGCGCAAGATACCATGCCTGGATGATTTTTTAAAATTTTGTACCCGGGCACAGTGACTCATGCCTGTGGGCACAGTGACTCATGCCTGTAGTCCCAGCACTTTCGGAGGCCGAGATGGGCGGATCACGAGGTCAGGAGATTGAGAACAGCCTGACCAACATGGTAAAACCCCATCTCTACTAAAAATACAAAAATTAGCTGGGCAGAGTGTCGTGCACCTGTAATCCCAGCTATTCAGGAGGCTGAGGCAGGAGAATCGCTTAAACCTGGGAGATGGAGGTTGCAGGGAGGCGAGATTGCGCCATTGCACTCCAGCCTGGGTGACAGAGTGAGACTACATCTCAAAAAAAACTTTAGTAGAGATCCATTTTCTTGTCAGGTTGCCTAAGATGGTCTCAAACTCCTGGCCTCAAACAGTCCTCCTGTCTCAGCCTCTCAAAGCATTGAGATTACAAGTATGAACCATTACACCCAGCCTGTTGTTTTAAAAATTATATATTATTATTATTATTATTATTATTATTATTATTTTTTGAGACAGAGTCTCGCTTTGTTGCCCAGGCTGGAGTGCAGTGGCACAATCTCGGCTTACTGCAAGCTCTGCCTTCCCGGGTTCACGCCATTCTCCTGCCTCAGCCTCCTGAGTAGCTGGGACTACAGGCGCCCGCCACCACGCCCGGCTAATTTTTTGTATTTTTTAGTAGAGATGGGATTTCACCGTGCTAGCCAGGATATTCTCAATCTCCTGATCTCGTGATCTGTCTGCCTCAGCCTCCTGGGTTCAAGCGATTTTCCTGCCTCAGCCTCCAGAGTAGTTGGGACTACAGGCGTGTGCCACCATGCCTGGCTAATGTTTTGTATTTTAGTAGAGATGGGGTTTCACCATGTTGGCCAGGATGGTCTCGATCTGACCTCATGATTCGGCCTGCCTCAACCTTCCAAACTGCTGGGATTACAGGGATAAGCCACTGCACCCAGTCAATTTTTAAATATGTATAGTTGTTGTTTCTGCATTGTTCTGTTTCTTCCAACATCAGACCAGTACGTATGATGGCTAGGATTGTAATCTGAGTTCCAGGAGCAGGATGCTGCTCTTTGGTCACTTCAGAACCTCAAGATATCACAGAAAACCCTCCCTACCCACCTCAGCTATTATTGCACTTCTCGCCTAGTATTGTGGTATGTAAAAAAGTCATTAAATTCTTAAATTATTTATTTTATTCTCTCTATATACGTATATATGTATGTATGTATATATATATGTATGTGTATATATATATATGTATGTATATATATATTTTTTGTTTTTTTGAGACAATCTCAATTCTATGGCCCAGCAATGTCGCCATCTAGGATCACTGCAACCTCTGCCTCCCAGGTTCAGGGGATTCTCATGCCTCAGCCTCCCAGGTAGCTGGGATTACAGGCGTGTGCCACCATGCCCAGCTAATATTTGTATTTTTAGTAGAGACTGGGTTTCACTATGTTAGCCAGTCTGGTCTTGAATTCCTGACCTCAAGTGATCCACCCACCTCGGCCTCCCAAAGTGCTGGATTACAGGCCTGTGCCAGCGTGCCTGGCCTTATTTTATTACTATTATTATTATTATTTTTGAGATAGAGTCTTGCTCCATTGCCCGGGCTGGAGTGCAGTGGCACGATCATGGCTCACTGCAGTCTCAACCTCCTGGGATGAAGAGATCCTCTCGCCTCGGCCTCTTGATTAGCTGGGACTACCTGGCTAGGTTTTTTTTTTTTTCTCTTCGAGATGGAGTCTTGCTTTGTTGCCCAGGCTGGAGTGCGGTAGTGTGATCTCTGCTCACTGCAACCTCCACCTCCTGAGTTCATGTAATTCTCCTGCCTCAGCTTCTTGAGTAGCTGGGATTACAGACATGCACCACCATACCCGGATAGTTTTCGTATTCTTTTTTTTTTGATACAGAGTTTCTCTCTTCTTGCCCAGGCTGGAGCATAGTGGCGTGATCTCGGCTCACTGCAACTTCTGCCTCCCAGGTTCAAGCGATTCTCCTGCCTCAGCCTCCCGAGTAGCCGGGATTACAGGCGCCTGCCACCACGCCCAGCTAATTTTTTTGCATTTTTAGTAGAGACAGGGTTTCACCAGGTAGAGCAGGCTGGTCTCGAATTCCTGACCTCAGGTGATCTGCTCGCCTCAGCCTCCCAAAGTGCTGGGATTATAGCCGTGAGCCACTGCCCCCAGCCAGTTTTTGTATTTTTAGCAGTGATGGAGTTTCACCATGTTGGCCAGGCTGGTCTCGAATTCTTGACCTCAAGTAGTTATCCACCGGCCTCAGCCTCCCAAAGTGCTGGGATTACAGGTGTGAGCCACTGCGCCTGGCCCTGGCTCGCCTTTTGTACTTTTTTTTTTTTTTTTTTTTTGAGATGGAGTCTTGCTCTGTCGCCCAGGCTGGAGTGCAGTGGCGTGATCTCCGCTCACTGCAGGTTCCGCCTCCTGGGTTCTCGCCATTCTCCTGCCTCAGCCTCCTGAATAGCTGGGACTACAGGCGCCTGCCATCACGCCCAGCTAATTTTTTTGTATTTTTAGTAGAGATGGGGTTTCACCGTGTTAGCCAGGATCGTCTCAATCTCCTGACCTCATGATCCGCCCACCTCAGCCTCCCAAAGTGCTGGGATTACAGGCGTGAGCCACCACACCCAGCCCCTTTTGTACTTTTTGTAGAGATGAAGTTTCACCATATTGCTCAGCGTGACCTCGAAGTACTGAGTTCAAGTGATCTGCCCACTTTGTCCTCCTAAAGTGTTAGGATTACAGGCGTGAGCCACTGCATCCGACCTATTATTTTAAAGAGAACTATTGTATTAATGATTTTTTCCTACTTTTCTATTTTGTACATTTAGCTGCATTTTAAAATCTTTAGGCTGGCCAGGCATGGTGACTCACGCCTGTATCCCAGCACTTTGGGAGGTCGAGGCAGGCGGTTCACTTGAGGTCGCAAAAGGTGGTTTGCTCTTACTCTTGAAGTTTGAGAGCAGCTTGACCAACATGGTGAAACCCCATCGCTACTAAAAATACAAAAAATTAGGCCAGGCGCAGTGGCTCACGCCTGTAATCCCAGCACTTTGGGAGGTCGAGGCGGGTGGATCATGAGGTCAAGAGATTGAGACTATCCTGGCCAACATGGTGAAACCCCGTCTCTAGTAAAAATACAAAAATTAGCTGGGCGTGGTGGCACGTGCCTGTATTTCTAGCTACTCAGGAGGCTGAGGCAGGAGAATTGCTTGAACCTGGGAGACGGAGGTTGCAGTGAGCTGAGATCATGCCATTGCACTCCAGCCTGGGTAAGAAGAGCGAAACTCCTCAAGGAAAAAAAAAAAGAGAAAGTACAGTTTTGTTGGTTTATTCTCATTATAAAAGATACGTGGTATGCATTTGTTCTGGAAAATATGGAGGAAATAGAATAGTGTGGTGAAAAGAAAGCATCCTGTCACTGGGAGAAGCTTTCAGTATAGGTTATTGTTACGTTTCACTTAGTATTGTTTTTCTGTGTCGTTAAATAGCCTTAAAAACAGTTAATGAATTCATAACATTTCATTGTAAAAATGAGCCATAATATATTTTACTAATCCTCTGGTTGGACTGTCTTTTTTTTTTTTTTTTTTGAGATGGAGTCTTGCTCTGTCACCCAGGCTGGAGTGCAGTGGCTCCATCTCAGCTCACTGCAACCTCCACCTCCCGGGTTCAAGTGGTTCTGCTGGCTCAGCCTCCTGAGCAGCTAGGTGTGACTACAGGCACCCGCCAGCATGCCCAGCTAATTTTTGTATTTTTAGTAGAGAGGGGGTTTCACCATATTGGCCAGGCTGGTTGCGAACTCCTGACCTCATGATCCACCCGCCTTGGCCTCCCAAAGTGTTGGGATTACAGGCGTGAGCCACTGAGCCTGGGCTGGACTGTCATTTCTAATTTTTTAAAAAATTAGATAAATGCTGTTGATGAAGATTCTTGTCAATCTTTGTTCACATCCCTGGCTATTTCCTTAGGAGATTGACATCTGACAGTGGAATTGGTGAATCAAAGGATACTGCTTTTAGAGAATATTGATATGTATTGCCAGTTTGCTCCTTCTTTCAAGCAATACATGAAAGTGTCAGTACCCTTACCTATACTGGTGTAATTATATTTTTTATTTTTACCATTTTATAGGTGAAATGTGATATATCATCGTTTTACCATACTTTTCTTTGATATTCATGAAGTTAGTGTATTTTGTTTCTCATCTTTTTACATCCTTAGACTATTTAAAACATTTTTTTCTTACTAATTTATAAGAGTTAATTTTTTTTTTTTAATTGGACAAGTTCTTGCTCTGTCACCTAGGCTAGAGTGCAGTGGTGTGATCATGGCTCACTACAGCCTTAACTTCTGGGCTCAAGAGATCCTCCCACTTCAGCCTCCTGAGTAGCTGGGACTATACAGGTGCACACCAGCATGCCTGGTTAATTTAAAATTTTTTTTGTAGAGACTGGTCTTGCTATGTTGGTCTCTTAAATGGTTGGACTGAAGCAATCCTCCTACCTCAACCACCCAAAGTGCTGGTATTACAGGCATGAGCCATTGTGCCTGGCCAGAGTTTTTAAAAAGATATTCAGAATATTAATATCTTGTTTCTCATTTGTTGCAAATAATTTTACCCCCAGCCTTTTTGTGGCGATTTTTTTTTTTTTTTTTTGAGACAGAGTCTTGCTCTGTGGTCCAGGCTGGAGTGCAGTGGTGTGATCTTACTGCAACCTCTGCCTCCTGGGTTCAAGCAGTTCTCCCTGCCAAAGCCTCCCAAGTAGCTGGGATTATAGGCGCCCACATTTTGTGGCGATTTTTGATGCCCAGAGGTATTTTGTGTGTGTGTGTGTGTGTGTGTGTGTGTGTGTGTGATGTCTGTTTTTAAAATGCTTTGGAAGCTCTTCGTGGTGCTGAGAACAACTCTTTTTCCCCAAGCAGTTAATTTTGCCAACACTATTTGGCCAGTTATGTTTCTCTCTGCTGATTTGTGATGTTACCTTTATTTTTTTTTATTTTTTTATTTTTTTTTGAGACGGAGTCTTGCTTTATCCCCCAGGCTGGAGTGCAGTGGCGCGATCTTGGCTCACTGCAAGTTCCGTCTCCCGGGTTCACGCCATTCTCCTGCCTCAGCCTCTCCGAGTAGCTGGGACTACAGCCGCCCGCCACTACGCCTGGCTAATTTTTTTTTTTTTGTATTTTTAGTAGAGACGGGGTTTCACCGTGTTAGCCAGGATGGTCTCGATCTCCTGACCTCGTGATCCGCCCGCCTCGGCCTCCCAAAGTGCTGGGATTACAGGCTTGAGCCACCGCGCCCGGCCTACCTTTATTATATATTAAATTTCTATGAGTATTAGAGTCTACTTTAGAACATTTTTATTTTAAGCTTTTGTACTGTTTTCTTTTTCTTTCTGTTTTTTTTTTTTTTAAGACCAAGTCTCACTCTGTCGCCCAGGCTGGAGTGCCGTGGGGCAATCTCTGCTCACTGCAACCTCCGCCTCCTAGGTCAAGTGATTCTCCTGCCTCAGCCTACCGAGTAGCTGGGATTATAGGTGTGCGCCACCATGCCTGGCTGATTTTTGTATTTTTAGTAGAGACGGGGTTTCACCATGTTGGCCAGGATAGCCTTGAACTGACCTCAAGTGATCCGCCTGCCTTGGCCTCCCAAAGTGCTGGTATTACAGGAGTGAGCCGCTGCGGCCAGCCCCTGTTTTCTTGTCATTTGTTTTAAAATAAGAAAAAAATTCCTTTTTTTCCTGTCCCTTAAGTCCTGGGATGTTTAACATTCTTAATCTTATTTGGCACTTTAATTTTACAAAAGAGGTATGTGTCGTACATAGATAAGGGAGCAAAGAGGTAGTGGTAGTCTCCTTAACACAAGGCTATAAGGTGGTCACCTGGGGTCATCACATCCGTATATCTGATTCTCAATATTGCAGGTTATGAAAACACATCTAACTAGTACACCTAGAGTTGCACTGTTAGTAGCTCCAAGGCACATGTAACAATTTAAGTTTATTAGAATTACTCAATTTATTCACATTGGCCACATTTCAAGTGCTCAGTAGGTATATGGTTACTATATTGGACAGCACAGATAGTAGAACTTTTATTTCCACCATTAAAGAAGGTTCTATTGGACATTGCTGACCTAGAGGCAGTTAGCCTTGGGGATACTGACTCCTGTGTAGGAACATCTACATAATAGAACAAAAATAATATCGAATATTGTGTGTCAGTTTTATGCTAAATTTTTTCAAATGCCTTTTGTCTTGTACAAACAACACAGTCTTTGAGGGGGATGAAGGAAGAGGGCCTCATGTCCTGATGTTGACGTGATTAGCACTCCTTGAGCTGGTTTGTTATTAGAGGTTGGGCACTGGGGAAGGCGGGGAAGGCTGTCTTTCCAGTTGGGCTGTTCCCAGCTCAGGCCCTGCCTATCCCCAGAAGCCATCTTTCCAGGCAAAATGGGAAATAATTAGGTTGTCCAGTATCAGGCATTGAGCATGGAAATACAGGAATCCCGAATGTTCAGTATTATTATGAGTAAGGGTCGTGGCCTGTATTCTGTGTCCACTGCACATTGCAGTTTGTGTCTTAATCATCTATCCTGGTTTCTAATGGATTAACTTCAAAGACGATCACTGGCTCAAGGTGGAGGTCACTAGGTTGCTCATGTGTCTTACCCACGCGGGGTTTTGAAGCTGGAGCACACCCCGAGTGGCCGAGTAGGGTACGCTTGGCGTTTCACACGCAGCTAGTCGTCCAGCCTTAGGATATGCACCGGGAGGAGTTTCCAAAATCCGTCTCCGAGATTGTTTCAGATTTCGCGCTGGGAGGGAAGGGCGGGCTCCGCGAGGCCGCGCGCCCCGCCCCCTGCGCCGCCCCGCCCCCGCTTCCTCGTGACCCCCCGCGCCCCGCCCTCTTGGCCGGGACCCCCCACCAGGCTGATTGGCACCTCTGCGGCGGATCCTCCGGCGGGCAGCCGGGCCGGCGTGTCACGTGGCCCACGGCGTCCAGGGCGACAAGCCGCGGGCAGCAGGGCATGGACCTTCAGGCCACCGGGGTCCAGGCGCAGGGGGCCGCGGAGCCGTCTCGGGGCCCGCCGCTGCCTAGCGCGCGGGGGGCGCCCCCTAGCCCGGAGGTGAGCGCCGCGTGGGGGCCGGGAGCAACAACCAGCCGCAGCCTGGGGCGGGAAGTCGCGGGGCCGGGCTGGGCTGGGCGGGGCGGGGCGGGGGCCGCGGGGCCGGGGAAGAGCCTCTGGCCGGTCTCGGGCCGCCCCGCGACACGGAGCGCTGTTTGGGCTCGCTGCTCGAGCTGAAAACGGCCAGGCCGAGGGGCCGCGGGGCTGCGGGGCGGCGAAAGCCGAGGGCGTGGGTGGGCGCGCCGGGTCAACAGGGAAGGCTGTCCGCCCGCTAGGCGCCGCTGCGTATTTGGTAAATGGGAGGTGACGCTGGTGACCGAGAGCCGGGGCCCGCTGCCAGGAGCCTGGGCGAGGGCCAGGTGAGGGCGGCGAGGAGAGGGACTTGACTTTACAGACCTGTGGACCTCTGTCCGTTGATGGGGATGCCCGCTAACCCTGAGCCCCAGATGTCACGTGCGCGCTCCCCCTTCTCCTTACTGAAACCAAAAAGGCCCTGTTTGACGCAGGGTTTCCAGAAACTTGTTTTCACGTACGCTAGACAGCTGCTGGTTTTCCCGAGAACGTTACAGACCGTTATTACGGTTATTACCTGCCCTCGTTTACAGTTAGTCCCGGCTAGGTGCTGAGCGGCTTGAAGGTAGGAACCCTCTGTTAGGGCTGTTTGCCCAGCCTAGCATAGTTCCTGGCACAGGAGATAGACATACCGACTGGATGAATGATGCCTCAAAGATGGTACTTAGCCAAAGTAAGATATGAAAAATGCAGCCACACTTACAAAGAAAATTACTTTGGAGTGCAGAATAGAATGGGACTAATTTTGTCAGGGCATAGCAGGAAAGGATCAAGGTGAGAGGCTGGTGGTGTCTGCAGAGGCGTAGAGATGAGAAAGTGCAGGGCACATGGCCTGGAGTTGGGTCTCAGAGCATGCAGAGAACTATGCTCAACAGGTTGATGGGAGTGGGAGAAGAGGGGACGTGCGAATGCCATGGCTTAATTTTGTGCTCTCTCAGTGGAGGGCTGTTGAAGGTTTTGAGCAGAGTAGTGATTAATTCTGTAAGGCTGAGCCAGATGGCTGGTTGGAAGGTGGTTACGAGGCTGTGGCAGTGGTTTAGGGAGAGGTCTGACTTCTCCTTGGGTGGCAGTGACCAGAGGTTGTCACTAACTACAGGGAGTGGAATTGAATTATTAAACCCAGACATGACCAGATAATGAATGCTGATTGGAGCAGGTGCCGAGTGCAATTTAGATGTAGCAGAAAAGATGAATTTAAATTCAAGAAATGTTACATTCTTGCCACATGCCAGGTTTTTTCATAAATGGTATCATAAGTCCCCTGCAGGGTCAGAACAGTCACCCCCAATTTCTGAAGAAGAAAACTCAGGCACGGTAATTGAAGTGATGTGTTCAAGGTCACACTCTGAATGGATGGCAGAGCTGGGATCAAAATCAGGTCTTTTATGCAGGCAGGGAACATTTCGTGATTCATTAGAAAGAGGTCTTGGAGGTCATAGGGTTTCAGGAACTTCTGAGTGATGGGAGCAGAGAAGCACTTTGTTGGCTGTGCGGGAAGATTTTCAGTTAGATTAGAAATAATGCCTTCAGTGCTCAGCATTGCAGAGGAACTATAAAGCTTCCACCACCTCAATGTGTCAGTGAGGAAACAGAGAATTTGATAGAGTTGTTTACTAGCTATAAAGTTGTTAAGTAACTGAAAAGGGAAAACGTGTACCTGGGGGTGGCAACCGCAGGGAACAGCTACCAACCTATGGCTGAAGGAACAAAGAGATGAAGTTGATTAAAATTTAGAAGCTTAGGGAAAAGGCTCTGCAGAGCTGAAATTCCAACCTTTAAGGAGAAGGCACTGCCCCAGCTGATGGTAGGGGGTCTCTGAGCTTGGAGGAGAGTCCTGAGACCCAGACCTCTAAAGAGAAGGTGCAGTGATAAGGCTGGCTCTGCAAGAGTTCGCAGAACTGTATACTGGATTCTGTGGCTGCTATAGGAAGGCATTCCTGCTGCCACGGTGAAGTGTCATGAGGTGATGCCTACATGAATAGGAAGGAACAAGGCCCATCTCCCTCCAGCCTTGCTTAGTTTAACAGGGCAAAGCAGAAATGTGGGTGGAAGAGTCCCAGCCCTGCATCACCAAGGGGAGTATGGAAGAGTGGGTGGGGTTGAGATGCAATAGCTGAATACTGGGCATACCCCAGATACCCAAGTCCTTGGTAATCATTTCTTCTTCCTGCAGGCTGGCTTTGCTACGGCTGACCACTCCGGTCAGGAGAGAGAGACTGAGAAGGCTGTGGATCAGCTAGGCAAGTAGATGGTAGAGACGGAAATTGGGGAGACCAAGGATGTGAGGAGAGGAATAGTCCCTCTGTCTCATTTACCTTCTCTTTTAGGCAGTCCTCTCTGCTGCTTAGTGGCCTTCTCTGCCAAGGGTTGAACAGTACCCTCCTTTGGAAGCCTTGCTTGGAGCTTCCTTAAGGGAAGTCCTGGACTTTTCTTATGTTCAAACTCATCCTTCTACTGAGAGTAACAGCTTGAAACGGTGAAAATAGTACAGCAGTCTCCCCTTATTCCTAGGGGATACATTCTAAGACCCCCCCCAGTGGATGCCTGAAACTGCTTTTTTTCCCCATATATACTATTTCTGATATAGTTTAACTTATAAATTATGCATATGTGATTAATAACAATATTAATATAGAACAGTTATGCCAATATACCAAAAGTTATGTGAATGTGTTCTCTCTCAAAATATCTTTTTTTTTTTTGAAATGGAGTCTCGCTCTGTCACCAGGCTGGAGTACAGTGGCATGATGTCAGCTCACCGCAACCTCCGCTTCCCAGGTTAGAGCAATTCTCCTGCCTCAGCCTCCCGAGTAGCTGGAAATACAGGCATGTGCCACCACGCCCAGCTAACTTGTATTTTTAGTAGCTACGGGGTTTCACTATGTTGGCCAGGCTGGTCTCGAACTCCTGATCTCAAGTGATCTGCCCACCTAGGCCTCCCAAAGTGCTGGGATTACAGGCATGAGCCACTGTGCCCAGCCCCCTGCCTTTTTTTTTTTTTTTTGAGAGGGAGTTTTGCTCTTGTTGCCCAGGCTGGAGTGCGATGGCACGATCTTGGCTCACTGCAACCTCTGCCTCCTGGATTCAAGCATTCTCCTACCTCAGCCTCCCAAGTAGCTGGATTACAGGCATATGCCACCATGCCCGGCTAATTTTTCTATTTTTAGTAGAGATAGGGGTTCACCATGTTGGCCAGGCTGGTCTTGAACTCCTGACCTCACGTGATCCGTCTGCCTCAGCCTCTCAAAGTGCTGGGATTACAGGTGTGAGCTACTATGCTTGGCCCCTTTTTTTCTTTTTCTTTTTTTTTTGAGATGGAGTCTCACTCTGTCACCCAGGCTGGAGTGCAGTATCGCAATCTTGGCTCACTGCAACCTCCGTCTCCCAGGTTCAAGTGATTCTCGTGCCTCAGCCTCCTGAGTAGCTGGGATTACAGGTGTGCACCATAATCGCCTGGCTAATTTTTGTATTTATTTATTTATTTATTTTTTGAGATGGAGTCTCGCTGTCTCCCAGGCAGTGGCACTATCTTGGCTCACTGCAAGCTCTGCCTCCCGGGTTCATGCCATTCTCCTGCCTCAGCCTCCCGAGTAGCTGGGACCACAGGCACCTGCCACCATGCCTGGCTAATTTTTTGTGTTTTTAGTAGAGACAGGATTTCACCATGTTAGTCAGGATGGTCTTGATCTCCTGACCTCGTGATCTGCCCTCCTCGGCCACCCAAAGTGCTGGGATTACAGGCGTGAGCCACTGCTCCCGGCCTAGTTTTTGTATTTTTAGTGGAGAGGGGCTTTCACCATGTTGGCCCGGCTGTTCTCGAACTCCTGACCTCAAGTGATCCGCCCACCTCGGCTTCCCAACGTGCTGGGATTACAGGCCTGAGCCACCGTGCCTGGCCTTTTTTTTTTCTTTTAAAGTAACTCACCACAACGCTATCTTCATTTTATAGATGTGGAAATTGAGGCACAGAATAGTTAAATAAAAACAATTTAAAAATTGTGGTAACAGATACATAACATAAATTTACCATTTAACCATTTTAACGCATATAATTCAGTGGCCTTTTAGCACAATGGCAGTGTTGTGCAACCATCACCACTACCTAGTTCCAGAATCTTTTCATCACCCTAAAAGGAAACTCTGTGCTCACCAAGTAGTCATTCTCCATTCCTTCCTTCCCTGAGCTCTTACAACCACTAATTTGCTTTCTGTGTCTGTGGGTTTATCTGTTCTGGATAGGCAAATGTGAGTTGCCTGTAAATGGAATCATAACAATATGTGGCCTTTTGTGTCTGGCTTCTTCCACTTAGCATATTTTCAAGGTGCATCCATGCCGTAGCATGTATCAGCACTGCATTCCTTTTTATGGCTGAATAATTCCATCATATGCATATACGACATTTTGTTTTTCCGTTCATCCATTGATAGACATTTGATGTTGTGTCTACCTTTTGATGATTGTAAATAGTGCTGCTGTGAGTATCCTTGTTTTATTTGAACACTTGTTTTCAGTTCTTTTGGGTATATGTTTAGGACTGGGATTGCTGGGTCATATGGTAATTCTATATTTATGTTATGGAACTAGTTAAGTAAATTTCAGCTCAGTCACACTTTTTTTTTGTTTGGAGACAGGGTCTCACTCTGTGCAATGGCACGATCTTGGCTCAGTGCAGCCTCCGCCTCCCAGGCTCAAGCGATCCTCCCACCTCAGCCTCCTGAGTAGCTGGGATTACGGGTGCATGCCACTGCACCCAGCTGAATTTTTTGTAGAGACAGGGTTTTGCCACATTGTTCAGGCTGGTCTTGAACTTCTGAGCTCAAGCAGTCCGCCCACCTCGGCCTCCCAAAGTGCTAGGTTTACAGGGGTGAGCTACTGCGCCCGGCCCAGTCCCATGTTTAGTAATTGACAAAACAGGGATTTGAAACCAGGCAGTCTGGCTTTAGACTCCTTGCTCTGAACTATCACTTCATTGCTTATCACTGTTACTGTTATTCCAGTATTAAGAGCATGGCTGTTTGAGGCTGATTGCCTTCTCTCCTGGGACCTGGCATCACCAAAGCACTACGTGCTCGGAAATCCATTAGCTTTCCCCAGTCTTTCCTCCATTATTGTGAGGCCTTTTGAAAATGTACCTTCCGGCCTCCCTGATCTCAGAGGGAGGCACTAGGTGCTGCCCATTGTGACTAGATGGGCTCTGGTCTTCTGCCTGCAGTGCCCCTGTTTCCCTTTGTCCCTGTGCTCACTTCTAACATGCTCTTTGAGGCTGAAGGGAGGAATAAAAGAGCAAAAACAACCGGGCACAGTGGCTCACGCCTGTAATCCCAGCACTTTGGGAGGCCGAGGCAGGCAGATCACAAGGTCAGGAGTTCAAGACCAGCCTGGCTGGCCGGGCGCGGTGGCTCACGCTTGTAATCCCAGCACTTTGGGAGGCCGAGGCGGGCGGATCACGAGGTCAGGAGCTCGAGACCACGGTGAAACCCCGTCTCTACTAAAAATACAAAAAATTAGCCGGGCGTGGTGGCGGGCGCCTGTAGTCCCAGCTACTCGGAGAGGCTGAGGCAGGAGAATGGCGTGAACCCGGGAGGCGGAGCTTGCAGTGAGCCGAGATTGTGCCACTGCACTCCAGCCTGGGTGACAGAGCGAGACTCCATCTCAAAAAAAAAAAAAAAAAAAAAAAGACCAGCCTGGCCAAGATGGTGAAACCCCATCTCTACTAAATATACAAAAAAGTTAGCTGGGCGCGGTGGCAGGCGCCTGTAATCCCAGCTGCTCAGGAGGCTGAGGCAGAGAATTGCTTGAACCTGGGAGGTAGAGGTTGCAGTGAGCCGAGATGGCGCCATTGCATTCCAGCCTGGGCAACAGAGCGAGACTCTGTCTCAAAAGAAAAAAAAAAAAAAAAAAAAGAGCAAAAACTTAATTCAGGCTTGTATGGTGAAAGCGTATTATTTATCAGAGGCCCTTTGCCTCAATGACATACAAACCACCTGAAAATGTTAACTGTCCCTAGCTCTCTTTGTAAATTAAAGGACCTGGCACATAATGCCTTGTATAAGACAAAACATCTTATTGAAAATAAATTATCAGCTCTTTTAAAAACATACAAAGAAGTGCATTTTTAAAAAAGTGCTCAAGTGGCTAAAGAAGACTCTGTGCACTTATTTTACTACCTTCATAATAAGTCTGCCCCAAATTTACTGAGCACACAGCAGGTCCTCTTTGGTTTGTCACTAAGGCCATCTTCTCTCTGTCGATTTAGCCCGTGGAGCACAGAGCATCCCTAATGACAGTCCTGCCCAGGGTGAGGGCACCCATTCTGAAGAGGAAGGCTTTGCCATGGATGAGGAGGACTCTGATGGAGAACTGAATACCTGGGAGCTGTCAGAAGGGACAAACTGTCCACCCAAGGAACAGCCTGGCAATCTTTTTAATGAGGACTGGGACTTGGAGTTGAAAGCAGATCAAGGGAGTCCGTATGGTAGGTGTGGAGTCTCTGAGGGTCCTGAACCAGGCCTTCTCAGACACACCTGTCAGACTAGCCCTGAAGGCAGACAGTTTGGAACAGGGATCCACATCTATGAGCTTAGGCTGGTATCTGTTACAGGTCTCCAATTTCTGTAACACCTTCTCTTTTATATTCAAAAAATCCAAATTTTGCATTTGACTCCATAATGTATCACTGTTTTAACGTCAAAACTGTTACTCTGCAAAAATCTCTGCTATGAATTGAGCAGCTGCAGATAGAAGTGCTGTGTTATCCAGTTTGCTTCCTCTTCACTGCTAAGAACCCTTGTCTGAGAAGCACAACTTCTCAGTTGTTCAGAATGAACGCATTTATAATTCTTCAGGAAAGGAGAACAGTGTGTGTTTTTAAACAAAATAAGTGCAAGGATCTGTCCCCTAGACATACTTTTTTGGCTGTCCGTTTTTACCTTCCTTCCTTCCCTCCTTCCTTTCCTTAATCTGTCTTTTAAAACTGCCTGCAGATGCCGACGACATCCAGGAGAGCATTTCTCAAGAGCTCAAACCTTGGGTGTGCTGTGCCCCACAAGGAGACATGATCTATGACCCCAGCTGGCACCATCCGCCTCCACTGGTACCCTATTATTCCAAAATGGTCTTTGAAACAGGACAGTTTGACGATGCTGAAGATTGAGTGTGGAGCTTTCTGCCTTGTAGGTGGGCGGGCCTCCACGTCAGGATCTCTTTTCCTGTCTTGGAGGTGAAAAGTCGTATCTGAGAAAATGTTTGCAGTGACCCCTAGTCTGGGGTACACAGACCAGTGTTCCTTATTGAACAGTGTTCAATAAGGCCCCGTTGTTCTCGCCAGTCTGTTGTTGTTCTGAATGGGCTCCTCCTTGAAATGTGTGTGTGTTTGTGTCAAGAGGAGTTGTGTTCTTTGTAAATAAAGGTTAAAAAAAGAAACCAGTATGCTTCATCTGCTTTTTTCCCATGTATTTATTTATGGAGATAGTCTTACCGTGTCACTCAGGCTGGAGTGCAGCAGCACGAACTTGGCTCATTGGAACCTCCACCCCCTGGGTTTAAGCGATTTTTGTGCCTCAGCCTCCTGAGTAGCTGGGACTATAGGTGCCTGCCACCACACCTGGCTCATTTTTTGTATTTTTAGTAGAGACGAGATTCCACCACATTGTCCAGGCCGTTCTCGAATTCCTGGCCTCAAGTGATCCACCCGCCTTGGCCTCCCAAAGTGCTGGGATTACAGGCGTGAGCCACCGTGCCCAGCCTTCACTACTTCGTTTAAAGTCCCTGAATGATATTTTAAAGATTAAAATGCTTGGAGGCTTAAAACTACTCTGTGAAAGAAAAAAAATTTTAGTTTTGCTTCTGTAGATCTAGCACTGTTGACCAAGGATTGGAATCCAGGAGACACTGGTGATTTTGTAGCTGATTGTTTTCCTGTTGATAGAAAATGGAACATTTACTTAGTTAACAGGCTTTTCCCTAGGCCAAAAACTAAATGGGAAATTAGTTAAACCAGCAATTGCATAATCCTTAATTGACACTAAACTCGGTTTTCCATTTAATATTTTAATCCTTACAATTACTTACATGAAGTCACTTTTAAAAATTTACCTCATTTTGGCCGGGTGCGGTGGCTCACACCTGTAATCATAGCACTTTGGGAGGCTGAGGTGGGCAGATCACCTGAGGTCAGGAGTTCAAGACTAGCTGGGCAACATGGAGAAACCCTGTCTCTACTAAACAAAAATTAGCCGGGTGTCATGGTGCACACCTGTAATCCCAACTACTCGGGAGGCTGAGGCAGGAGAATTGCTTGAACCCGGGAGACAGAGGTTGCGGTGAGCCGAGATCACGCCATTGCACTCCAGCCTGGGCAACAAGAGTGAAACTCACTCAGTAAAAAACAAACAAAAAAAAACAACAAAAAACTTTACCTCATTTTAGAGATGAGGAATGCAAGACTCAAAATGTTTTGACCAGGTGGGGTGTGGCGGCTCACGCCTGTAATCCCAGCACTTTGGGAGGCTGAGGCGGGCAGATCACCTGAGGTCAGAAGTTCGAGACCAGCCTGGCTAACATGGTGAAACCCTGTCTCTACTAAAAATACAAAAATTAGCCGGGCGCGATGGCGTGTGCCTGTAATCCCAGCTACTTTGGAGGCTAAGGCAGGAGAATAGCTTGAACCTGGGAGGCAGAGGTTGCAATGAGCCAAGATCATGCCACCACACTCCAGCCTGGGCAACAGGGCGAGAATCCGTCTCAGAAAAAAATAAATGTTTTGACCTCTTCAAGATCACACAGAGTGGCAGAACTAGGACCTAGGCGCACATGTGACTCTGAGGTCCATTCTTGGCCCTGCGTGTATGAAAAGATAGCAACACCATCTGGGGTCACGCCTTGGCAGGTCTGGGATCCACTAGAGTAAGTCATCTTGGTGTCTGACGGGCTCAGGGATTGTTTCTTCCTGCCTCCTTATTGAAGCTGACACAAGAAAAGCTTTCAGATGTGAAATTTTAGTATACTCCATAGCAGTTAATTGAGCGTTTAACCATTTAAACTTTTTCAAAGGCCCCACAAGGTGCATGAACAAGGCAGAACCTTGTGAGGGAATGCAATGGCTTTGGCGGTGAGGGGAGTCATGGCCAAGGCTGTCGGAGGGAGGAAAAAAATGCCCCTTCCACTATCTTTGCTAAAAGGGCAGTTGTAGATCATATCACCACACCCTCCTTTCTTCCTCCTCCCAAGGTCATAGATGATGAGACCATGAGTACGTCTGGCATGAAAAGGTAAACTTGAGAAACAGCCAAGAGATATTAGGGGCTTGAGGAGAATGGCAGAATTGCTGAAATGGAAATGTCATGTTATTGAAAGGTTGTGTTGGCCCATGTGTGAGCGGGAGTTATGAGGCAGCTGAAACTGTGAGTAAAGGCGGAAGTTGTGAGTTGGGGTATTACATATACAGGGGAGCGGAAGGGAGAGAAGAAAAAAATGGTATGAAGAGCATATGTGCATGAGTAGCTAAGCAAAGAAAATTCACACAATGTTGCTGCTGTGATCCATGGAGGAGTTGTCAATCTAGGCCTCAGTTTTGCTATTTATTTATTTATTTATTTATTTATTTATGAGATGGAGTCTCACTCTGTCGCCCAGGCTGGAGTGCAGTGGCATGGTCTCGGCTCACTGCAAGCTCTGCCTCCCGGGTTCATGCCATTCTCCTGCCTCAGCCTCCCAAGTAGCTGGGACTACAGGGGCCCACAACCATGCCCAGCTAATTTTTTGTATTTTTAGTAGAGATGGGGTTTCACCATGTTAGCCAGGATGGTCTCAATCTCCTGACCTCGTGATCCACCCGCCTCAGCCTCCCAAAGTGCTGGGATCACAGGTGTGAGCCACTGCGCCCGGCCATTTATTTATTTATTTAGAGATGGAGTTTCACTTTTGTTGCCCAGGCTGGAGTGCAGTGGCACTATCTCGGCTCACTGCAACCTCCGCCTTCTGGGTTCAAGTGATTCTCCTGCCTCAGCCTCCCAAATATCTGGGATTACAGGCATCCATCACCACACCCAGCTAATTTTTGTATTTTTAGTAGAGATGGGGTTTCACTATGTTGGCCAGGGTGGTCTTGAACTCCTGACCTCAGGTGATCCGCCTGCCTCAGCCTCCCAAAGTATTGGGATTACAGGCATGAGCCACTGTGCCTGGCCCAATTGTTCTAATTTGAATATTATTCTGGTGCCCTACCACTGGGTGATTCGATCAAGAGAAAGAAGATGTAGAGTACTGGTTATCTCAAGGGGATGAAGTGGGAGTAAGAAAAAAAAAGTGAAATGGAAAAATACTAATGATATAAGACGTGAAAAGGTGGACTCTCAGACTACTTTTATAATATTGCATGTATGAAATAGTTGCATGTATATGTATAAAGATTAGAAGGTAAGATGGAGAAGTGGAAACAATTTGATTAGATGATGGAAGTGTAAACAATTTTGCTTTTACATTTTTGTTATTTTAAGATTTTGCAATTAGGTATTATTTTTAAACCTTTCAACAGTTTTTGGGGAACAGGTGGTGTTTGGTTACATAGATAAGTTCTTTAGTCGTGATTTCTGAGATTTTGGTGCACCCATCACCAAGCAGTGTACACTCTACCCAATGCGTAGTCTCTTATCCCTCACCCCCCTGCAGTTAGGTATTTAAACAAGACCTTATTCTTTTTTTTTTTTTTTTTTGAGACAGGTTCTTGCTCTGTTGCCCAGGCTGGAGTGCAGTGGCGTGATCTTGGCAGCTCACTGCAACCTCCGCCTCTCGGGTTCAAGTAATTCTCCTGCCTCAGCCTCCCAAGTAGCTGGGATTACAGGCATGTGCCACCAAACCCGGCTCATTTTTGTATTTTTAGTAGATATGGGGTTTCACCACGTTGGCCAGGTTGGTCTCGAACTCCTGACCTCATATGATCTGCCCACCTCGACCTCCCAAAGTGCTGATATTACAGGAGTGAGCCACCACGCCCGGCCAAGACCTTAGTTGTAAGTGTCCTCTGTCTAGGCTTCCCTGTTCTCGCTGACAAACATCACAATACTTACCTTATTCTACTGTGATCATTGGCTCATGGGTCTGCCTCCCTCTTTTGGCCAAGAGCTCTTCGAGGGCAGGACTATGACTTACTCGGCATCCCTGTTTCACATATGCTGGGCATGGGGCCCAGCATGAAAATGTTCAGTGAATATCGCCATAAGTTCATTTACCTTTAGTAATGGTGCAGTATTTGCCTTGACTGTATTTAGGGTTGCCTGATAACATCCCAGGCTGGTGATGAAAAAATAACAAGGTATTTGAAGAACCTTTAAAAAGTCTTTGTGTTAAATCAGATTTGCATTTAATTATAATTCCTTATCTATTAACTTACTTTTTTTTTTTTTCTTGAGACCGAGTCTCATTCTGTTGCCCAGGCTGGAGTGCAGTGGTACGATCTTGGCTCACTGCAACCTCCGCCTCTCAGGTTCAAGCAATTCTCTGCCTCAGCCTCCTGAGTAGCTGGGATTACAGGCGCCTGCCACTATGCCCAGCTAATTTTTTGTATTTTTGGTAGAGACAGGGTGTCACCATCTTGGCCAGGCTGGTCTTGAACTCCTGACCACATGAACTACCCGCCTTGGCCTCCCAAAGTGCTGGGATTACAGGCAAGAGCCACCACACCTGGCCTAATTTACTATTTTTAAAAACAGTGTACGGGAATATAATGGAGAGAAATGTCCAGAAGCGGTGTGTTTGCAACTGTGCTTTAATCTGAAAGCCTCCAGTCAGTGACCAAGAAAATTTTTTTCTCTGAAAACTAGTGTATGTATGACAAGACAAACAAGTTTGTTATGCAAAGTATGGCCGGGCGTGGTGGCTCACCCTTGTAATCCCAGCACTTTGGGAGGCCGAGGCGGGTGGATCTCCTGAGCCCAGGAGTTCGAGACCAGCCTAGGCAACATGGTGAAACCCCATCTCTACCAAAAATACAGAAGAAAAAAAAAAATCAGCTGGGCACGGTGGTGCATACCTGTAGTCCCAGCTACTTGGGAGGCTGAGGTGGGAGGATCTCTTGAGCCCAGGAGGCAGAGGTTGTAGTGAGACCAGGTCGTGCCACTGCACTCCAGCCTGGGTGACAGAATGAGCTCTCATCTCAAAAAAAAAAAAAAAAAAAAAACAACGAAAACCCAAACCAAAGTATTTATTTGATAAACAACAAATCATGATTATTAAAAAAATCAATAAAAAGGAAATATCACAGTAATTTCTAACCAGTGTCCTATATCGAAGAATTGTAATTTTAGGTACTCAATAAAATGAAAAAGAAATCTTTTATTTATCTGAACCTCTACTGAGCTGAGAAGTCTCAATCTGAGAATTGGTGAAAACATAGACGTTGCTTAGTTTGGCCTTGTGCCATCTGCAGAAATCCTCTGTGCCTACTTCTAGTCGCAAGGATCTCACTACCTCAGAAGGATCCCCTTCGTTAGCCCCTGTGTTAGCCCCTGGCTAGTGGTGTTTGTTAGAAAAGTCTTCAGTGTAGGCCAGGTGCAGTGGCTGACGCCCGTAATCCTAGCACTTTGGAAGGCTGAGGCGGGTGGATCACCTGAGGTCAGGAATTCGAGACTAGCCTGGCCAACATGGCAAAACCCCATCTCTACTAAAAATACAAAAATTAACCTGGCACGGTGGCGCACACCTGTAATCCCAGCTACTAGGAAGGCTGAGACGTGAGAATCGCTTGAACCTGGGAGGCGGAGGTTGCAGTGAGCCGAGATCTCACCACTGCACTCTGGCCTAGGTGACACAGCCAGACTCTGTCTTAAAAAAAAAAAAAAAAAAAAGGAAAGTCCTCAGTGTCCTGAGCTGAAATCTACCCATTTAGTCCTGGTCTGCTCTGTGGTCTGACACTCTTTCGAATATTGGAAATTAACCATCTTATCCTCCCTCTAGCTTTTTGTTTTCCAGGTTAAACAGTCAACAGGCAGTTGCATATACGTGTGTAGAATCAGAGGGAGAGGGATACTGGAGGTGTGAATTTGGGAATTGTTGAGGTCTCAGTAGGTGTTAGAGCATTGAGAGAGGTTGAGGGTGTCCAGTGAGGGCACACAGAGACAGAAGGGGGTCGAGGACAGAACTTTGGGGAGCAATGGCAGTGAAAAGGTAGGTGGAAGGATCTGGCCACAAAGGCAGGCTGTGGCAGCGGAGGAGAAGGAAGACCAGGTGGGTGAAGGTGCCTTTCAAGCCAAATCTAATAATAATAAGGTTTTTAAGGAAGAGGGAGTGGCCATCTTTGATAGAGACAGGCCAAGTAAGATGAAGGCTAAAAGGGCTATTTTGGGATGCGGAAATTAGGAAGTGCTCACATGATGTCATGATTGGGGAGGGGAACAGGCACATTGTGGGCTGAAACGGGGTATGTGTGGCCACCTGAGCTGCTGCCTTTGTCATCATTGCTTCTCTTGACTGGGGCAATGGTGACTTCTGGCCAGCTCCTCTCAGAATGTCAGACTGAGAAGAGACAGTGATGGGAGAGAAAAGGAAGGAACAGGGGAAGGACAAAGGTCGACAGAGGCTGTTGAGAAATACAGGTACTAAGGGCCTGTTAGGAGGAACAAAAGAGTAACTTTTATTCTGACTTTTCTTTCAAACAATATCGTTCATCAAGAAAGAAACCACAACTGACCACAGCCAAAATCTTGAGTGATGGGAGAGGGTATGTGTGTGGATCAAGTGTCTGGATGATTGTTTGAGATGTGTGTTTGCTTTCCCTCCTTCATTCTCCTCTCCATGCAAGCAGTCAGTTGGCTCTCTGTCATTGCCTGAGTGGAGTCATATGGCAGAGTCTAAAGGAGCCAAGAAATCTTTCTGGCTTTTGTTTTACAAAATGGATTTACTGATTTGTTTTTTGGTATGGAGGCAAAGGGGTTTTGGGCCAACAGACTGTGCATCTTGAAGAAATCTGGAAGAAAGGAATTTTCCCCAGGACACCCCCACCCCCAACAAAAAAAATAGCTTAGGTTGTGAGATATGGTAGAGAAGAGAGAAGAGAAAGAGATGGGGGGGATGCTAAGGGCAGGTAGAACAGAAGCGCTGCTTCTTGGAGTGTCCCTGGGGAGCTAGGTCCTCAGAGAGTGATAGATGTTAGTGCTTGTAGGCAGTTGGGACTGTCTTGTAATGCCCAGGCCTTGGCTGGGTGCGGTGGCTCACGCCTGTAATCCCAGCACTTTGGGAGGCTGAGGCGGGTGGATCACTTGAGGTCAGGAGTTCAAGATCAGCTTGGCTAGCATGGCGAAACCCTGTTTCTACTACAAATACGGAAATTAGCTGGGTGTGGTGGTGGGTGCCTGTAATCCCAGCTATTCGGGAGGCTGAGGCAGGAGAAATGTTTGAACCCAGAAGGCAAAGTTTGCAGTGAGCAGTGAGCTGAGATCACACCACTGCACTCCAGCCTGGATGACAGAGAAAGGCTCTGTTTCAAAAAAAAAAAAAAAAAAAAAAGATACGCTAAGCATTCTGAGAAGCTGATGGACCCAGAGGGTCCAGGGAAGACTTCTAAAGACGGACAGTGGATGACCTGATGCCCACCCCCACTTGCCTCCCTGGCATAACTCCAAGTAAGTGAGGAGAACCCAGAAGGCCTGGATGGAAGCTCAGGGTCAGAAATTAGGATAGTTAGAAGGACAGAATTGTTTCTTGTGAACCCCCAAGATGCAAGAAATGCCAAGTTGCAGAAGCCTAGGCATGAGTGTTATAGCTGGGGTCCTGGGGGCATCATCAACTAGGTCAAGATGATGTATTTGAGGTATCATCACTGGTTGATTAATACCAGAGTGCTAATAATTTTTGTTTTTTCTATTTTGATGAAAACCTTGCAATTTTTGTACTGTAGTGGAACCAACAGGATTGTGCTGTTCACAGTTTGTATAAGTAGTTTTATGGTTTTTTTTTTTTTTTTTTTTTTTTGAGACAGAGTCTCCCTTTGTTGCCCAGGCTAGAGTGCAGTGGTGGGTTCTCAGCTCAATGCAACCTCTGCCTCCCAGGTTCAAGCGATTCTCCTGCCTCAGCCTCTCAAGTAGCTGGGACTACAGGCGCCCCCCCACCACACCCGGCTAATTTTTGTATTTTTAGTAGAGACGGGGTTTTACCTTATCAGCCAGGCTGGTCTTGAACTCCTGACCTCAGGCGATCTGCCCGCCTCGGCCTCCCAAAGTGCTGGGATTACAGGCGTGAGCCACCGCACCCAGCCAATTTTTGTATTTTTAGTAGAGACTGGGTTTTGCCATGTTGGCCAAGCTGGTCTTGAACTCCTGGCCTCAGGTGATCTGCCCGCCTTGGCCTCCCAAAGTGCTGGGATTACAGGCGTAAGCCACTGCATCCCACCAGTTTTATGTGTTTTGGATGGCTCCCCCATGTTTCTGTTTTATGGCTTTTTTCCTTTTGGGAAATTCTGGGGCAATGTAGCCCTTCATCCCAGCCCCAGCTTAGCTTGGTGCTGTGTTTCCAGTAGGGTTGGTGGTCATAAGACCTCCGGAGGGTATGATGGGCAGTGCTTCCCCAAGTTTTACTCTCCACACTTGTGTGCCTGGGCTAAGACGGGCCTTTCCAGAGAGGCTTTCTTTGCCTTCTCACAAGCAGACTGTGTAGAGGCTGCAGAGACCAGGCTCTCTGTGTCCAGAAGCAACCGGCTGGATTCAACAAAGCGCTGCTGCCTTGAGGAAATCTGAGACTGTCTCCTTGGGAGATGGAATTAAACTCATGGGCTAAGTAAATATCTTGGCGCTGCACTGCCCTTGGTTTTCCGGAGTTTGCATTCTTGGGCCCAACTTTTCACAGGATGGTTGGAATATGGAGAAAGAGAAAAAATAACCCTGGCTGTGGCCCATCTGGATTCTGCCTCCTAGTTTTCCCAGAACAGATTTTCCACCCAAATAAATGAGAATGATGGGATGGAGGACTGATTTTTTTTGCCCAGAGGTTGCATTGTGTGTGTGTGTGTGTGTGTGTGTGTGTGCACTCCTGAGTGTGGCAGGCCAAGGAGGAGAACCATCGGGTGGAGGGAAGAGAAGTTGGAGGGTGGAATAGGAGGCAGGAGGCAGGGCTGGCTCCCACGTTGTTGACTTAGCAAGTCTGGCTGCAAAGCCAAGGCCCTTGGAAAGAATGGCCTCCCTGCTTTGGGCAGTTTTCCAGGACCGAGCTAGATCCTGCCTTGTTTATGGGCAGGACAGTTCAGTTGGATTCCTGCGCACCAAGGTTTGGGGAATGTCACCAGGATCTGCCCTTTGTGATGGCCCATGGAGTAAAGTATGACCATGGTTTTAAAAGAAGATACTTCCTCCCACCTCACAGGGTTTCTAGTCCTTCTCGCCTTTGAGTCAGAAAGAGAAATTTCCCCCGAAGGCACGCTCCACGTTGTAACCTTTGCAAGGTGCAGTTGGTTTTCTTTTTATTTTCTTTTTTTCTGATTAGGTGGTTTTTATTTCAAAAACAATCTCCTCTGACACCCTCTCATTAGCTGTTGAACAAATGTGGCAGATGTAAGTTAGCGCCATGCATTTGGCAGCTCCAGGCAGGTGCCTGAATTTCTCTGGGCTGCTGCCTGTGGCCTTATCCTATTTGTCCAGCAGGTGGCAGTAAAGACCCACTGACTCCGCTGTCTCCGTACGACCCTCCCCCGCCACCCCCCGCCACCCACCCCCCCGCCCCCCGACTCTGCTGTCTCTGGTGCGACCCACATCCAGGGGCTTTGGAAGAGTGGCTGAGTCTGGTTCAGCATTACCTTCCTGTTAGCTGGCTTCCTGCTGGCTGGCAAACCCACCTGTGAATCCTCAGGATTTACTCCGGATTTACAGCTGAGTTTTCTCAGAAGTGGTTACTGTGAAATCTAGGGTCAGGGTCATCATCATTACTCCCGGCACCTGCCTGAATCTGGCACGTGGTAAGCGCTTCACAGATGCTTGCGGACATCAGCCAAAGTGTGCGCATATGGGAAGGAAGGTGGAAGGCATTGTGCTGCATCCCTCTACCGGGTCACATGCCAGGTGTTTTTCTTATGAAGTAGGGTTTATAATTACCAATTTAGAAAGAGAAATCGAGGCTCAGGGAGGTGAAATAACTGACCAAAGTTCACAAAGATAGGATGTGACCCAAGTCAGCTGACTCCAAGTTTTCAGCCTTGTATGCTTGCCGTACTGAGGTGGGAAACATTTAGATTCAGCAAGAGTCTAGGATGAACTTAGTTTCAGAAAAGCAAGGGAATTTAGTGTAGGTGTGATCTTTATTCATTAACATATTTCTGGGCACCTGCCATGTGCTGTGTACTGAGGAGGAAGAGGTAGAGGCTGTAGTTCCTGCTTTCATGGAGCTCGGAATTGAGTGGGGAGGCAATGGCACACAGGTCATCACAACATCATCCATGAACTACGGAAGGGTAAGCCCGGGGTGTGGGGGAACCTAGAAGGGGTGGGGGATAAAGGAGACCCCTCAAAGGATACGGTCTCTCAGCTGGATTCTTTTTTTTTTTTTTTTTTTGGGACAGAGTCTTTCTCTGTTGCGCAGACTGGAGTACAGTGGCATGATCTCGGCTCTCTGCAACCTCCGCCTCCCTGGTTCAAGTGATTATCCTGCCTCAGCCTCCTGGGTAGCTGGGATTACAGGCTCCTGCCACCGTGCCCAGCTAATTTTTGTATTTTTAGTAGAGATGGGGGTTTCACCATGTTGGCCAGGCTGGTCTCGAACTCCTGACCTCAAGTGATCCGCCTGCCGTGGCCTCCCAAAGTGCTGGGATTACAGGCTTGAGCCACTGAGCCAGCCTCAGCTGAATTGTTGAGGACTTGCTGAGCAAGTAGTGTTGGGGGTGTCATCTAGGCAGAGAGAGCTGTGTGTGCAAACATCCCAGGTGTGAGAGGAGTTGAAGTGTTCGGGGGAACTGGCAAGGGATGTGGTGAGGGATGAAGTCTGGTAATCACAGGGCCTTGAAAATCATGCTGAGGGGCTTGAGAGGTTTTTAACAGGCATGTGACATGGGTAGATTTTCATTTTTGGAAGATTATTCTAGTTTCTGGTAGGGAGTGGCAGGAAAAGGCTGAGACTGAAGGCAGGGAGGCCAGGCTAGGGGCTATAGTCTAGCAAGAGAGGATGGTGACCTAAACTAGGGTAATGCCTATGGAGAGGGAAGGAGGTGGACAGATTGGAACTATTTATAGAAGGTAGAGCTGACAGGAGTGGGAATAGATTGCCTGTGAGGGAAGGGCAAGGGAGAGAGAAGACTCTGGGATGACCTTGAGGTCCTGAGTGGAGCAACGAGGTAGATGGAATAACCTCTTAAGTGTGAATGATCTTTATAATTAATATGCACTTTCTTTCTTTTTTTTTTTTTTTGAGACAGAGTCTTGCTCTGTTGCTCAGGCTGGAGTGCAGTGGCGCAATCTTGGCTCACTGCAACCTCCGCCTCCTAGGTCAAGTGATTCTCCTGCCTCAGCCTCCCGAGTAGCTGGGATTATAGGCGTGCGCCACCACACCCGGCTAATTTTTGTATTTTTAGTAGAGATGGGGTTTCACTATATTGGCCAGGCTGGAGGCTGGTCTCGTACTCCTGACCCTGTGATCCACCTGCCTCGTCCTCCCAAAATGCTGGGATTATAGGCATGAGCTACCGCGCCCAGACTCATATGCACTTTCACATCCACTCTTTCAAGAGGATGATGCTCCATGTTCCAGATGTACCGCTGCATTCTCAGGGTTTGGAAGACCCGCCCCCACCTCCAGGATGGTGTAGTCCTGAGCCTTGACCTTGTCCAGGTCTGGCCTCTAGGGTCCTGTTTTTCCTATGCTCTCCTCCCTGAGCAGATGCTCAGGGAATGGCACTTTTCTTACACAGGGTGCCTGGAGTGGACACTCTGCTTGCCTCTCCCATATTCATTCCCCTTCTCTTGGTGACCATCCCTTTCCCATGCAGCCTATGAGCTTTGGGGAAAGCTAATCCCACCCCTGCACATAGGGGCAGGATACAGGGCTCAGGACTCAGCTAACTCTCATAATTGCAGTCCTTGTCCTCTGTATTCATTTCCTAGGCCTGCCATAACAAATTACCACAAATTTCGTGGCTTGAGACAACAGAAATGTGTTCTCCCATAGTTCTGGAGGGCAAAAATCTGAAATCAGGGTATTGGCAGGGCTGTGCTCCCTCCAGAGGTTCTAGGGGAATCTATTTCTTGCCTCTTCCAGCTCCTGATGGCTGCTGGCCCTCCTTGGCTTATGGCTGCTTCCAATCACTGCTTCATATTTACGTGGCTTTCCCCTCTGTCTTCTCCTCTCTCTCTCTCTTTTTTTCTCCTTTTTTTTTTTTTGAGACTGAGTCTCACCCTGTCACCCAGGCTGGAGTGCAGTGGTGTGATGTTGGCTCACTGCAAACTCTGACTCCCGGGTTCAGGCAATTCTCCTGCCTCAGCCTCCTTAGTAGCTGGGATTACAGGCGCCCTCCACCATGCCCAGCTAATTTTTGTATTTTTAGTAGAGACGGGGTTTCACCATGTTGGCCGGGCTGGTCTCGAACTCCTGACCTTGCGATCCACCGGCCTCGGCCTCCTAAAGTGCTGGGATTACAGGCATGAGCCACTGTGCACAGCCTCCTCTATCTCTTACAAGGATACTTGTCACTGGATTTAGGGCCCACTTGGGTAATCCAGGACGATTTACTCTCAAGACTCTTAATTACACTTGGAAAAATGCTTTTTCCAAATCAGGCCACATTCACAGGTTCCAGGGGTTAGGAAGTAGACATAATTTTGGGAAGGGGTTGTATTAGTCCCTTCTCACACTGCTAAAAAGAACTGCTGGACACTGGGTAGTTTATAAGGAAAGAGGTTTAATTGATTCACCATTGTGCAGGGCTGGGGAGCCCTCAGGAAACTTACAGTCATGGTGGAAGGGGAAGCAAACACTCCTTTACATGGCTGCAGGAAGGAGAAGTGCCGAGCAAAAAGGGGAAAAAGCCCGTTATAAAACCATCAGATCTCGTGACAACTCACTGTCATGAGAACAGCATGAGGGTAACTGCCCCCGTGATTAAATCACCTTCCACCGGGTCCCTTTCATAGTACATGGGGATTATGGGAACTACAATTCAAGATGAGATTTGGGTGGGGACACAGCCAAACCGTATCAGGGTGCCATCCAACCTACTATGGCCTTTATGGATGGCAAAATAGGACAAAATTGGGACTGTGATGACACCGTTGAGCCCCTATCAACCAATCCAGAAGACTGCCTGCTTCAGGGCTTCACGTTATGTAACTCAATAAATCCTCCTTACTGCTTTAAGCCACTTCAACACAATCTGCCACGCCCCCATCACTAGCTGCTGAATGTGCCCTACTGATACACCGTGCCCACCTGGAGTCCTGCCTGCAGGCAGTGGGGTGTGATGGAGATTGGAATTCTTCTTGGTTGGGCTTTATTGTGGACACTCCGTGTGACCTTGGGAAAACCACAGCTTTGCTGACCATCAGTTTGAATATATAAATGGGCCCTTGTCCCTGCAAAAGGCTCCTCAAAATGGAAGCCACTGTGGTTCTGTTGTATGGCTTCTGCATTCCAAGAAAGATGTAACAGGACCGGAAAAGGGCCAGACAATGGAGTGATGAAGGGCTTTTACCATGAGGGCAAACTCTGCAATTAGAGTTCTCCAGCCGGGAAAGATGGAGGCTGAGCAGAGAGTGTAACTAAATCCTTTTCTATGGGTATCCTTTTCTCTGCATATCCACAAGGCAGGCCAGACTCACCCGATTCCAGAATCCTTATCATATATATATATATATATATATAGTAGCCAAATATAGCAGCACAGCCACTATATATATATACACACACACACCATATATATACACACACACATATATACACACACCATATATATACACACACACATATATATAGTGTGTATATATATATACACACATATACATGTGTGTATATATATATACACATATACATGTGTATATATATGTACATGTATATGTGTATATATATACACACATATATGGGGTGTGTGTGTGTGCATGTGTGTATATAATCTATATAAAGAGAGGCATTTCTGAAAGTTTGAGAAGCTGTTTTAGGGCAAACAATAGAAAGCGCCATGTTCCACGGTGGAGCTGAGCTCAAGGCACTCGGGCAGTTTGGTGTAGTGCACCTGGAATCCGGGAGACCTTGGCTCCACTTCTGGCTTCAGTTGTGTGATGGTGAGCAAACCCCTTTTCTCCCTGAGTCTGAGATTGTGCGTCGGTAATTTGGGGGTAATAATCTTGGTAACAAACCAGAAGTGAGCTGCCACAGATGCCCACTGCTCTACCCGCCCACCACCACATGCAGCCCTGTGCCTCTGCCTCCCGCTGGTCCTCTCGATGGCTAGTCGAGGATCTCCCCACTTAGGCGTGAGGCCTCATCCCCTCACGTTGCTCAAGGACTGCTCAAGCGATTCTCTCGTCTTTCCCACACCACCCATTTCCCCATCTCTACTAGATTACTCTCACATACACAAAAACAGTATCATTTCTTCCATCTTAAAACCACCCTCCCTTGATTCCACTCTCCCTCTAGCTGCTGCCCACGTTCACAGCTCCACTCTGCAGCAAAACTCCTTGAAAGAATCATCTCTACTCATTGTCTCTTACAGCTCAATGCATCTTTACAAAATGAATGTACCTATGGAAGGACCACCCAGATTTAAAAAAATACCACCAGTTCCCCAGAAATCCACCCCCCTCCCCATCACTTACACTTCTTTATACTCTAAGGTAACTACTATCCTGATCTATTACACCATGGATTCGTTTTATCTTACTTTATTGTAAAATACACATAAACGTTACCATTTTAACCATTTTAAAATGCACAACTCAGCGGCATTTAGTACATTCACAGTATTGAGCACCCATGACCACTCCCTAGTCACAGAACATTTTCATCACTTCAAAAGGGAAGCCCATATCCGTTAGCAGTCACTCTCCATTCCCCATTGGCCTCAGCCCCTGGCAACCACTCATCTGTTTTTTTATCTCTGTGGACCTGCCATTCTGGATATTTCATATAAATGGAATCATGTAATATGTGGCCTTTTGTGTCTGGCTTCTTTCACTCTGCATAATATTTTCAAGGTTCATTCATGTTGTAGCATGTATCAGTACTTCATTCTTCTTCTTCATTTTTTTTTTTTTTGAGATGGAGTCTTGCTTTGTTGCCCAGGCTGGATGGAGTGCAGTGGTGCAATCTCAGCTCACTGCAACCTCCTGGGTTCAAGCAATTCTCTTGCTTCAGCCTCCCCGAGTAGCTGGGATTACTGGTGCCTGCCACCAAGCCCGGCTAATTTTTTTTTGTATTTTCAGAAGAGATGGGGTTTCACCATGTTGTCCAGGCTGGTCTTGAACTCCTGACCTCAAGTGATCCGCCTCCCTTGGCCTCCCAAAATGCTGGGATTACAGGCGTGAACCACCACACCTGGCCTCAATATTTCATTCCTTTTTATGGCTGAATAATATTCCACCACATGGCTATACCACATTTTGTTTATTTATTTTTATTTTTTGTAGAGATGGGTTTTTTGCCATGATGCCCAGGCTGGTCTCAAACTCCTGAGCTCAAGTGATCCACCTGCCTCGGCCTCCCAAAATGCTAGGATTACACGTGTGAGCCACCACAACTGGTCTCTATTGTGTATTCCAAAGTAGCTAGAAGAGAGGACAATATTATACTCCCTAATATGAGATCAGGAGGTCAGGAGTTCGAGGCCAGCCTGAACAACATGGCAAAAACCCATCTCTACAAAAAAATACAAAAAAAAATTAGCTGGGCGTGGTGGTATGTGCCTGTAGTCCCAACTACTCAGGAGGCTGAGTGGGAGGATTGGTTGAGGCTAGGAAGTTGAGACTGCAGTGAGCTGTGATTGTGCCACCGCACTCCAGCTGGGTGACGGAGCGAGACCCTGTCTCAAAAAAAAAAAAAAATAGACAATAGATAGTTGTTAACTATAGTCACTCTGCTTTGCTGTCAAACAACAGAACTTATACCTTTTCCTAACTGTCTGTCTGTAGCCATTAACCTGCCTCTTTTCTCCTGCATCAATATTATACTCTCTAATGTGAGATTCATCCACGTTATTGCAGATAGCAGTAGTTTTCTCACTTTCATTGCAGGGTAATACAGCATTATGTGAATATATTACCATTTACTAATCTATTTTTGATGGATTATTTCCAGTTTGCGGTTATTATGAAGAATGCTATGAATGTTTTTGTTCACTACTTCTGGTGAACATATGTACGGATTGCTATTAGATATATACCTAGGAAGGGAATTGCTGGGTCATGGATTATAAACATGTTCAGTTTTAGTAGATACTGCCAAAGGGTTCTCTTAAGATTAAACCAATTTTCACTCCCATAAGAAGAGTGTGGGCAGCCGGGTGTGGTGGCTCATGCCTGAAATCCCAGCACTTTGGGAGGCTCAGGCAGGTGGATCATGAGGTCAGGAGTTCGAGACCAACTTAACCAACATGGTGAAACCCCATCTCTACTAAAAATACAAAAATTAGTCGGGCGTGGTGGCGGGTGCCTGTAATCCCAGCTACTCAGGAGGCTGGGGCAGGAGAATCGCTTGAACCTGGGAGGCAGAGATTGCAGTTAGCCAAGATCACACCATTGCACTCCAGCCTGGGTGACAGAGCAAGACTCTGTCTCAAAAAAAAAAAAAAAGTGTGTGGGCCAGGTGCAGTGGCTTACGCTTGTAATCCCAACACTTTGGGAGGCTGAGGCAGGCAGATCACTTGAGGCTAGGAGTTCAGGACCAGCCTGGCCAACATGGTGAATCCTTGTCTCTACTAAAAATACAAAAATTAGCCAGGCATGGTGGTGGGCACCTATAATCCCAGCTCCTCGGGAGGCTGAGGCATGACAGTTGCTTGAACCTGGGAGGCAGAGGTTGCAGTGAGCTGAAATTGTGCCACTGCACTCCAGCCTGGGCCACAGAACAAGACTCTGTCTCAAAAAAAAAAAAAAAAAAAGTGTGTGAAAGTTCCAGTTGCTCCACATCTTTGTCAACACACGGTATTTCCGTTTTTGTTTTTTTTTCTTAATTTTAAAAAATCTGATGGCTGGCAATTTTCTAAGTTTACTTGAGGCCAACTCTCACCTCTTCCGTTCTATCAAGACTGCTCTTGCCAATGGTCAGTGCTCAGTCATCATCTTGTTTGACCCACCACCTTGACAGTGTTGAGGAGCGCTGGTCAGGTATTTTGTAGGATAGCCTGCTTTCGGGATTTTGTCTGCTTTTCTCACTGCAAGACTGGATACTTGATGTCTGTTACTGTGTGCTAAATATGACGCTCAGTCCTGATTCAGAGATAAAGCCTAGGTTCTTTTCTTTTTATTTTTGAGATGGAGTCTCAGTCTGTTGCTCAGGCTGGAGTGTAGTGGTGCCATCTGGGCTCCTGGGCTCACTGAACTCCCAGTTCCAAGTGATTCTCCTGCCTCAGCCTCCCGAGTAGCTGAGACCACAGGCGCACACCACCATGGCTGGCTCATTTTTTTTTTTTTTTTTTAAAGTAGAAACGGATTACAGTTGTGAGCCAGCGTGCCCAGCAAAGCCTAGGTTCTTAGCTTGCGCTTACTGAACAGCCTTGCATATCCCCTCCTTGTCTCAGTTCCCTCAGTGTGGCTTCCAGGGCCCCACACTCTCTCGGTTTTCCTTTAACCACAGTGGCTGCCCCTCTTCACCTCCCCTTCTGGTTTCTCTTCTCTCTGACCTCTCTCTGTTGGCCGTGCCTCAGGGCTCAGCCTTTAACTCTCTTCTCTATATTCACTCTGCTGGTGAGCTCCTGCAGCCTCATGGCTTTAAATACCCCCGTATGCTGACATCTCCCAAATTTACATCTGTAGCCTGGAATTCTCTCCTTAATTCCATATATATATATATATATTTATTTTTATTTTTTGAGACTGGGTTTCAGTGTGTCACCCAGGTTGGAGAGCAGTGGCATGATCACAGCTCACTGAAGCCTTGACCTCTCAGGCTCAAGCAATCCTCCCACCTCAGCCTTCTGAATAGCTACAGGGACTACAGACTCATGCCATCATGCCCAGCTAATTTTTGTATTTTTTCTGTAGAGACAGGGTTTTGCTGTATGGCCCTGACTGGTCTTGAACTCCTGAGCTTGAATGATCCTCCTGCCTTGGCCTCCTAAAATGCTGGGATTACAGGCATATGCCACTGTGCCCAGTCAATTCCATATATCTAACTGCTGACTTGGCATTTCTCTTTGAATGTTTAGTAGCTCAAATTTGGCCAGGTGTGGTGGCTTATGCCTGTAATCCCAGCACTTTGGGAGGCCGAGGCCGGTGGATCATGAAGTCAGGAGTTCAAGACCAGCCTGGCCAAGATGGTGAAACCCCATCTCTACTAAAAATACAAAAATTAGCTAGGCGCAGTGGCAGGCGCCTGCAATCCCACTACTCGGGAGGCTGAGGCAGGAGAATCGCTTGAACCTGGGGGACAGAGGTTGCAGTGAGCCGAGATCGTGCCACTGCACTCCAGCCTGGGCAACAGAGTAATACTCCGTCTCAAAAAAAAAAACAACAAAAAAACCCCCAAAAAAACCAAAAAACAAAAAACCCCCTCAAATTCAGCAAGTCTAAAATGTACCTTCTTTTCTTTCTTTTTTTTTTTTTTTGAGATGGAGTCTTGCTCTGTTGCCCAGGCTGGAGTGCAATGGCATGATATCTTGGCTGACCGAAACCTCTGCCTCCTGGGTTAAAGTGATTCTCCTGCTTCAGCCTCTTGAGTAGCTGGGATTACAAGCATGTGCCACCATGCCTGGCTAATTTTGTATTTTTTTTTTTTTTGAGATGAGTCCTGCTCTGTTGCCCAGGCTGGAGTGCAGTGGTGTGATCTTGGCTCACTACAAGCTCCGCCTCCCGGGTTGTTGCCATTCTCCTGCCCCAGCCTCCCGAATAGCTGGGACTACAGGCGCGTGCCACCACGCCCGGCTAATTTTTTTTTTGTATTTTTACTAGAGAGGAGGTTTCCCTGTGTTAGCTAGGATGGTCTCAATCTCCTGACCTTGTGATCCACCTGCCTTGGCCTCCCAAAGTGCTAGGATTACAGGTGTGAGCCACCGCTCCTGGCCTAATTTTGTATTTTTAGTAGAGATGGGGTTTTTCCATGTTGGTCAGGCTGGTCTTGAACTGCCGACCTCAGGCAATCCTCCTGCCTCGGCCTCCCAAAATGCTGGTGAGAGGTGAAGCCAACTGGGCTTCTGGATCAGGTGGGGAATTGGAGAACTTTTCTGTCTAGCTAAAGGATGGTAAACACACTAATCAGCGCTCTGTGTTTAGCCAAAGGTTTGTAAACACACCAATCAGCACTCTGTAAAAGCACACCAATTAGCGCTCTGTGTCTAGCTAAAGGTTTGTAAATGCACCAATCAGCACTCTGTAAAAACGGGCCAATCAGCGCTCTGTAAAATAGACCAATCAGTGCTCTGTAAAGTGGACCAATCAGCAGAATGTGGGCGGGGCCAAATAAGGGAATAAAAGCTGGCCACCCAAGACCCCAGCAGCAACCCGCTGGGTCCCCTTGTGTGGGGTGAAGGCTTTGTTGTTTTGCTCTTTGGAATAAATCTTGCTGTTGCCCTGTAATCCCAGCACTTTTGGAGGCTGAGACAGGCGGATCACGAGGTCAGGAGATCCAGACCACCGTGGCTAACACAGTGAAACTCTGTCTCTACTAAAAATACAAAAAAAAATTAGCGGGGTGTGGTGGCGGGCGCCTGTAGTCCCAGCTACTCGGGAGGCTGAGGCAGGAAAATGGCGTGAACCCAGGAGGCAGAGCTTGCAGTGAGCCGAGATCGCTCCACTGCACGGCAGCCTGGGCCACAGAGCGAGACTCCGTCTCAAAAAAAAAAAAAAAAAAAAAAATCTTGCTGTTGCTCATTCTTTGGCTTCGCACTGCTTTTATGAGCTGGAACACTCACTGAGGAGGTCTGCAGCTTCACTCCTAAAGTGAGCGAGACCACGAACCTACTGGGAGAAACAACTCCAGACATGCCACCTTTAAGAGCTGTGACACCGGACACGCCACCTTTAAGAGCTGTAACACTCACAGTGTAGGTCTGTGCTTCACTCCTGAAGTCAACGAGACCACGAACCCACTGGGAGGAACAAACAACTGTGGACACACCACCTTTAAGAGCTGTAACACTCACTGCGAAGGTCAGCTGCTTCATTCCTGAAGTCAGCAAGACCACGAACCCACCAGAAGGAAGAAACTCGGGACATATCTGAAGGAACAAACTCCAGATACATCATCTTTAAGAACTGTGACACTCACCGCAAGGGTCTGTGACTTCATTCTTGAAGTCAGCCAGACCAAGAACCCACCAGAAGGAACCAATTTTGGACACACTGGGATTACAGGTGTGGGCCACCGTGCCTGGCCCCCCTTTTTTCATACCTTAGATCCAGTGTCAGGAACTGATTTGTTTCTGCCTTTCAACACATCCAAATACAATCTCATCCTTCTCTTGCTACCATCCTTGCCAGAGCCACTATTAATTTTCACCTGGATTACTGGAATAGCTTCCTATTTGGTCTTCCTGCTTCCATTCATGTATTCTTAGCAGAGAAGCCAGGGTGATTGTTTTGCTATGTAAGATTGTACCAATTTGCACTCCCACAGGAAGTGTGAAAGTTCTTTGTTAGATCTTCTTCCCCTGCTCAAACTCCCCCAGTGGCTCCATATTTCCGAGGAGGAGTCCACGTTTTTACGGTGGCACACCAGGCCTTGTACAACCGGGTTTTCTGTTACTTATGTGACTTCATCTTTTCTGCTTGGCTCTCCACACTCCACCCCTTTTTCGTGTTCCTGGAGCGAGCCAGGCATGACCCTGCCTGCGGGCCTTCGTGCTGGCTGTTGCTGCTGCCTGCCTGGAATGCTCAACCACAGATAGTCTTATGGCTAACTCCCTTGCCTCCGTAAAGCCTTGCTCAGCTAGCTTGAGGGTTTCTGCCTGGTATCTGTGAATTTAAACATAAGGGCTGGCTTGTGGTTTACATAAGTGTAAACGTTTTTCTTTCCATATACTTTCGAAGTTTGACATGGGCTATTTTCCTTGCTCTTTTGTGGGACATGTGTCTATTTCTAGCCTGCCCTTATTTGTACTGGAGATGCGGCCCAGCCTTATAGGCGGGGTGTCCTGTTCCATCTCCAGCTTGATGGGCTGGGGTTTGTTTCCTCTTTCGTGCACTCTATGGGGCATTAAGAGTTGAAGCTCAGGATCGCTTGACTTTGGTCCATTTCCTCAGGGAGAAAGCCAGCTTCCACATTCTCTCTGGGTTCCTGCTTTCCCTTCTTTCTTGGCCTATTCCTATTTTCAACCCTGTTGCGAGCTCATTTGGCGCCTTTATAGAACTGAAAACATTTTACTGAGTATTGTTAATATTTTCAGCAGGAAACAGAGCGCCCAGTCTGTTCCATTGCCGGAAACAGAAGTCCATTAAATACCGCTTTAGGAAGGCAGCATGTTACAGGAGAAAATGCCAGGCAGGTCTCAGGAGCCCCGGGTCCCCATCCCAGCTCAGTCTCAACCAGCTGCGATCTTAGACAAGTCACGTGGACCCCTGGGCCACAGTTTCTTACCTGGTGAAGGAGGGCTGGGCGATAGGGTGACCTCATGGGTTTGGTGATTGTAAGTTAGGGTTAGTGTTTCTCTGTTTTAATGGAGCTCGTGACTGTGGGAGGCAAAATCTCCCAGTTCAGGTGGCCATTTTGTATTTTCTCAGTGACCTACCAGGCCCTGGTTCAGGAGAAGAGATGGCATATATAGAATATCAAAGGTAAGAAATAGAAAATCAAGAACAACTAATTAATTCCTCCAAGATCTCAAGGAGGGAGAAGCAGAGAAGAGCTGACATCATGCATGAGACAAAGGCCACTGTTCATGGGTGGGTGGGGACAAGAGTATGGGCATGGTCAGTCTGTGGGTGAGGGTCTGTCACTGGGCAGGGAGCCTTGTAACCCAGGCCCCTGGAAAGGAGGCCCTGAAGACAGGCTCAGGGCCTGGCCAAAGAGTTTCACCCAACATCCCCTCGCCCCCTCTGCTTCTCCCCTTAGTTTTGTTTTATTTTGTTTTTTCTCTCTTTTTTTTTGAGCGGAGTTTCACTCTTGTCGCCCAGGCTGGAGTGCAGTGGCACGATTTCGGCTCACTGCAACCTCCGCCTCCTGGATTCAAGCAATTCTCCTGCCCCAGCCACCCAAGTAGCTGGGATTACAAGCATGAGCCAACATGCCTTGCTAATTTTTGTATTTTTAGTAGAGACGGAGTTTCACCACGTTGGCAAGGCTGGTCTTGAACTCCTGACCTCAGGTGATCCACCCACCTCAGCTTCCCAAAGTGCTGGGATTACAGGCGTGAGCCACCGTGCCTGGCCCTCCCCTTAGTTCTTTAGTCCTTAGTCTCTTTTAGCTTTCATTTGAAATATATGTATATATAAAATAATAATATATAAATACAATCTATTCCTTAAAATTATATCCATATATCCATATATAATTTTATATTATATCCATATATAATTTTAATGATATGAATTTTAATAAATGTGAATATATTTTAATGAATGAATTATAAAATTATTAAGCATATATAATTTAAATGATTTTTTCTGAAAATCTAAAGTAAAATATATTTATTAAAATTATATATATTAGGCTGGGCATGGTGGCTCATGCCTGTAATCCCAGGACTTTGGGAGGCTGAGGCAGGCGGATGACTTGAGGTCAGGCGTTTGAGATCAGCCTGGCCAACATGGTGAAACCCCGTCTCTACTAAAAATACAAAAATTAGCTGGGCATGGTGGCGCGCACCTGTAGTCTCAGCTACTAAGGAGGCTGAGGTGGGAGGATCGCTTGAGCCTAGGAGGCAGAGGTTGCAGTGAGCTGAGATCACACCACTGCACTCCAGCCTGAGCAACAGAGTGAGACATTGTCTCAAAAAAAAATTATATATATCCATATATAATTTTAATGAATAGATTTTATTTTAGATTTTCAGAAAAATCGAGAAGATAGCTCCACAGCAATGTGAATGTGTGTAATGCCCGGAACTGTGCACTTGAAAGTGGTTAAAATGGAAAATTTTATGTTGCATATGTTTTACCATTGTTTTAAAAAATCAGACCAAAAGCTAGGCACAGTGGCTCATGTCTATAATCCTAGCACTTTGGGAGGCTGAGGCAGGAGGATTGCTTGAGCCCAGGAGTTTGAGACCGGCCAGGGCAACATAGACCCCATCTCTACAAAAAATAAAAACATTATCTGGGTGTGGTGGCATGCACCTGTAGTCACAGCTACTTGGGAGGCTGACGTGGGAGGATTGCTTGGGCCTGAGACTGCAGTGAACCATGATTGCGCCACTGGACTCCAGCCTGGGCAACAGACCAAGACTCTGTCTCAAAAAAAAAAAAAAAAAATTCAGACAAAACAATGAAGAAAAGTCTGACAAACCACCACACAGAGTTCCCATATACCCTACACCAATTTCCCCTATTATTAACATCTTATGTTAGTATAATACATTTGTTATAATTAATGCACCAAGAATGATACATTATGATTAACTGAAGTCCATGGTTTATTTAGATTTCCTTACATTTTACCTGGTCTCTTTTCACTTTCAGGATCCTGTCCAGGATACCTCATTACAGTTTGTTGTATCCCTTTAGCCTCTTGTGGTGGTTTCTCAGACTTTTTTTTAATTGGTTATTTTGTTTTGTTTGATTTTTAAAATTTAGGCTGGGTGTGGTGGCTCATACCTGAAATCCCAGCACTTTGGGAGGCCGAGGCGGGTGGATCCCTTTAGGTCAGGAGTTCAGACCAGCCTGGCCAACAGGCTGAAACCCTGTCTCTAATAAAAATACAAAAATTAGCCATGCGTGGTGGCACGTGCCTGTAATCCCAGCTACTTGGGAGGCTGAGACATGAGAATCACTTGAACATGGAAGGTGGAGGTTGCAGTGAACTGAGACGGCACCACTGCACTCCAGCCTGGGTGACCGAGTGAGACCCTGTCTCAAAAAAAAAAAAAAAAAAAAAAAAAAAAATTAGGGTAAAACATGTATAACATGAAATTTACCATTTTAACAATTTTTAAGTGTAGAGTTCAGTGGCACATTCACATTGTGTAGAGCCATCACCACATCCATCTCCAGAACTTTTTCATCATCTCAAATTGAAACTTGGTACCCATCAAACGCTCCTGTTTCCTCCTGCCCCTCCCATGGTAAGCATGCCTCTTTCTTCTGTATTTGACTATTCTAGGTATCCTATATAAGTGGAATCATTGCAGATTTGTTCTCTTTTCCTTCTCTTGTTTGTTGACCTTGACAAGTTTGAGGAGTGCTGGTAAGATATTTTGTAAGATTTCCCACTATTGGAATTTGTCTGTTTTTCTCACGACAAGACCGATGCTTGATGTCTATTTATTACTGTCTGCCAAGTAAGATGCTAAGTGCTGGGGATTCATAGACAAAGCCTAGGTTCTTAGCTTGTGCTCATTTTGCAGATGAGGACTTGACTCTCAGAGAGTTTTAGTTACTTGCCCAGGGTCGCATAGCCAATAAATGGCAAAGATGGGATTTGAACTTATCCTTCTGATTTAGACTTGCACCTTCTCCTCCACACTCCTTTTATGCAGGCCAACCAGAGCTGGCGTCCCTACCTTCCTCTTGGACCATTCACAATCAGTTGGGCTGGTCAGAGCCAGGCAGGTGCTGGGTGCTGGGCCACCTCCATGGAGCAGGCAGTAGCTCTCCACCGAGATTTTTCTTAAATGTTTATTTATTTATCAGAGAGGGTCTCCCTCTGTCACCCAGGCTGGAGTGCAGTGGCATGATCATGGCTCAATGCAGCCTCAACTTCCCTGGCTCAAGTGATCCTCCTAAGTCTCTGGGACTACAAGCGCATGCCACCACACCCAGCTAATTTTTGTATTTTTCATAGAGATGGTGTTTTGCCATGTTGCCCAGGCTGGTCTTGAACTCTTGGGCCAAAGCAATCCTCCCACCTAGGTCTCCCAAAGTGCTGGGATTATAGGTGTGAGCCACTGTGCCTGGTCTTTAAAAATTTTTCTTAATTTTAAACAATTTGAAACATTTTATACATACATGAGTGTATATAACGCATGGGGTCAGTTTAAAGGATAATAATGAAAATAAATGCCCATGTTCCCAGCACCGAACTGAACAATTCCATGTTTCCAATACTTTCTAAACCGCCCTGGGTGCTCCCTTCCCCTTAAGTCCCACCTTTTCCCCTTGTCCCTGGCAGGTCGTCACCATCCTGAATTTTGTGTCTGTCATTCTCTTTTCTCTATGGTTTTACCACGTAGGCATACGCCCCATACGTCAATACGTTGTTTAGTCTGGAGAGATTGTTGGGCTTCTGTTGAATGAGGTCACAGTGCATGTTATGTTATGATTTGCCTTTTTCAGTCAACATTGTGTTTATGGGATTCATTCATTCAGTTTAGCTTATTCATTTTTGCCACTATATAGTATTTCATTGTATGAATACGGTCTGTATTTTTTAATCCATTCTCATGGCCGTGGGGGTTTGGGCTGTTTGCAGTTTTTGCCTTTATAAGCAGTGCTGCTAAGAACATTCTGCGGCCCATGTGGTGGGAGAGTTTCTCCAGCTGTCTTATGAAGAGTGGATTTACTGGATTGTGGAGTATGTGTTCCAGGTGATACCAAACTGTTTTCCCAAGGCTTGCGTCCATCTCCACTCCCACCAGTCGTGTATGAGGGTCCTCACCCCTCCATATCCTCAGAGCCGTCTTCGGTGCTGGTCTGTCTTTCACCTCAGCTATGTCGACATCTCAGAGGCCCTTGGCCGTACTCAGTGCTGCTCAGGCCTTACTTGGCCTCTGGCCTGAGTATCTCTAGTTTAGTCACTTGGACTTCCGGCTTTCCTGAGCGTTTAAGCCCGTGCTTGTATTGTTGGCTCCAGCCCTGGGTCCAGGCACAGAGCTCCAGCCTTGGCTCCAGATTCTGGGTCCTGGTGGGGCTCTGTGTCTCCAGAGTGGTCAAGGAAGTAAGCACTGTGAGCAAGCGTGTTGCTGCACTGCCTTCCAGGGTTTCCACATGCATTTTATTAAGTGGTCATAATTACAGGATATACCCAGTTTTGTATTCTTTTTCTTCTACTTGGTGGCATATCATAAACGTTACCCCATGTGGCTACATGTTATTGGCAATTGTGATTTTTTTATGGCTGCATACCATCTTTAATTAAGACCTTTATGAATAAAGTTCTCCAGCATTTCACGTTTTTTCCTAAGGATGGATTCCAGAAGTCAAGTTACTGGGTCAGACGGTGTAAACACTTTTTATAGCTTCAGATTCGTATAGCCAAACTGCTTTCCAAAAGGGTGGTATCAATTTGCAATGTAGTAATGCCTGTAAATGCCCATCCAGCTGCATATTTATTGGTATTGGGTATTATAAATACAGTTTTTTTAGGGGGGGCTGACTTATATGCTATGTCTTGTCTTTATCAGCAGCAGTTGCCAAACCGGAAAAAAGTTAAAAGGAGTTGAGAAACTGCAACAAACTTCATTAGTGCAGAATCATGGTGTTGAAAAAGACCTTGAGCAGATTATTAACTTTTTCTTCCCCCTGATTTTTACCATCTGCAATTGAACTATAAAGGTGGATGGATGTTATATTTTAATTTAACATAATTTTTAAAAAGTTTATTTTTTTCTATTACGAGAGTAAAATGTGCAAGCCTGGACAATATGGTAAAACCCCTTCTCTACAAAAAATTCAAAAATTAGCTGGGTGCGGTGGTGTGTGCCTGTAGTCCTAGATACTTGGGAGGCTGAGATGGGAGGACAGCTTGAGTCTGGCAGGCAGAGGTTGCAGTGAGCTGTGTTTGTGCCACTGTACTCCAGCCTGGGTGACAGAGCAAGACCCTGACTCAAAAAAAAAAAAAAAAAGAGTAAAATGTGGTTAGTAAAGACATGTTGGAAACTATAGAAAAAGTTGGAAAGATACGCAATCACTGATCATCCCAAGGCTAACGTTTTGATACATATCCTCGTTTTCTAACAATTTGTTTTTTGAAACAGAGTCTCGCTTTATTGCCCAGGCTGGAGTGCAGTGGCACAATCTCGGCTCACTGCGATCTCTGCCTTCTGGGTTTGAGTGATTCTCCTGCCTCAGCCTCCCGAGTAGCTGAGATTACAGGTGCGTGCCACCACACCTGACTAATTTTTTTATTTTCAGTAGAGATGGGGTTTCACCATGGTGGCCTGGTTGGTCTCAAACTCCTGGCCTCTAGTCATCCACCTGCCTTGGCCTCCCAAAGTGCTGGGATTACAGGTGTGAGCCACCTCACCCAGCCTCTTCCAGTGTTTTTTCTCCAAACATTTTTCTCCTTTCATATAGCTGTGACTATACTATATAAGCAATTTTCAATTTATCTGTTTTCATTTAACATAACAATACAGGTATTTATATAATTATAAGCATATATAGATATCCTTTTGACAGCCCACACATTTTGTTATTTTTTATTTTCTTTCTGGAAAGAAAATACCTATGATTTAAAAAAATTCAAATAGTGCAGAATGAACAATGAAAAGTCTCCTTCCCACCCTTGGCTTCAGTAATCCTCCCCACAGTCCTGTGGTCACCATTTCCTTGTGGATCCAGAGATGTTCTATGCAAATACAAACAGAAGCGAGCTTTTCTACACAGATCAATATTGGAATACCACTCATCCTGCTCTGCACCTTGCTTTCTTGTCTTTCTCACTTACTGTATTTTGGACACCATCCCACAACAGCACATATGGTTTTAACATGGACTTTCCTTTTAATAGTGTAGTGTGGATGTACCATAATGTATTATCCAGTCCTTGCTTTTGTTTCTGTAGACCATGTTGCAAGCAGCAGTCTTGCCCTTTAGGCACATGTGTGAGTAGTCTCTGTAGGATAGATTCCTAGCACTGAAATTTTGCTAGGTCAGCAAATGCATTTAAAAATGTACATTTTATATTTTGGAAGACACTATCAGGTTGCCTTCAAACTCTACCCAATAATGTATAAAAGTACCTGTTTCTCCATGCCAAGAGAAGGTAAACAATGTCTTTGATCTTTGACAAACTGAAAGGTAAGAATGGTATTCCCATTTTGTTTTAATATAAATTTTTCTTATAGGAAAGCCTGAATAGGCTGGGCACAGTGGCTCACGCCTGTAATCCTAGCACTTTGGGAGGCCGAGGTGGGTGGATCATGAGGTCAGGAGTTCAAGACCAGCCTGGACAACATGGCAAAACCCCGTCTCTACTAAAAATACAAAAATTAGCCAGGCGTGGCCGGGTGCAGTGGCTCATGCCTGTAATCCCAGCACTTTGGGAGGTTGAGGCGGGTGGATCACGAGGTCAGGAGATGGAGACCATCCTGGCTAACACAGTGAAACCCCGTCTCTACTAAAAATACAAAAAAATTAACTGGGCATAGTGGCAGGCACCTGTAGTCCCAGCTACTCGGGAGGCTGAGGCAGGAGAATGGCGTGAACCCAGGAGGTGGAGCTTGCAGTGAGCCAAAATCATGCCATTGCACTCCAGCCTGGGCGACAGAGCGAGATTCCCTCTCAAAAAAAAAAAAAAAAAAAAAAAAAAATTAGCCAGGTTTGGTGGCACGTGCCCTGTAATCCCAGCTACTCAGGAGGCTGAGGCCAGAGAACTGCTTGAATTCAGGAGGTGGAGGTTGCAGTGAGCTGAGATCGCGCCACTGCACTCCAGCCTGGGCAACAGAGCAAGACTCCATCTCAGGGGAAAAAAAAAGGCTGAATAATCTTTCAAAACCACTTACATTTTGATTTCTGTGAACTGACTAGACATCATTTTTTTTTTCTTTTTTTTTTTTTTAATTATACTTTAGGGTTTTAGGGTACATGTGCACAATGTGCAGGTTTGTTACATATGTATCCATGTGCCATGTT